>NC_081182.1:114738166-115041744 GCF_029867415.1 Vicia villosa | reverse complement strand
TGATATCACTTGTGATTCCTGTTCACACACTCACATTCGTGTATGCCTGTTACATGTTTGTCTTTCTATCTGCGATGCATGTTCGTATGATATCTTTGTGATGCCTGTTCGCCTGTTCTTATCTGTGATGCATGTTCACATGCCATGTTTGCTAGGATCTTTGTGATGCTCCTTGTTTGCATGCTCCCTTAGGGTGCTCGGTTCCGTTTCTCTAGGAGACGTGAATCGAGATAGAAATAAAAAATTTTGAGCCGAACTACGGCGCTCTGATTTCTCCATTGCACATTGGAGGTACGTAGGCATAAGGTACAAACACCCTAGCGAGCGAAATTTTCTTTTTTGTTGTTTTGTTTGACCTTTTCCTTTGTCGTATTTTCCTACTATTTGCATGTTTCCTGTTATCTGTATATCTTCCATTGCATGTTTCTTTTAGCACATAGCATAATACACACACGCACACCCTTAGATTAGAAAACTAGCAAGAATGGATCATGCGGAGTACCACAGACGTGAGGGGTGCTAATACCTTCCCCTCACGTAACAGACACCCTTACCCTTTCTCTGAGACCATTGCTTGTTATTTGGTTTTCTTCGATATTTTCCATTCTTGTGTGTATGATAAATAGATGTTCGATGGCGACTTCATTGTTTTGTTTCGATGAGTTTTCCAGTTGCTTCAACGGGTACCCGTTCCAGGCCACTGCTTTGCACTTTTGACTTGTTTCCTCCTGCTTCCTGACACGGGCCGTGTCAGGCAACACTGTTAGGGACCAAATTGTAGTGTAATTCATATCTTTTTATTGGTCCCTTTAATAACTTTTATTTGCAAATCACACGCTTTACTCACACAAAGTGCAAAAAAATGAAGTTAGTCTCGTTATTATGTGATTTGAGTAGATATTTCACTTTCTTTTCTAGTTTTGCAGAATTTTGCATCATGAATTGATCAATGAGGATACGAGCTGAGAGAACACAAGGGAGCTGCCAAGTAACCAAGGAAGAAGTCATCATCAAGCCAGTTCGCGCCGCGTCCACTAGTTGGCGCCGCGAACTGAGTCAAAATCAGAGATGTCCAAGTCAGCTCAGTTGGCGCCGCGTCCTCCTGTTGGCGCCGCGAACTGAGCGAATCCTGCTAGCGTGTTTAAGTGAAGATTCTGACTTTTGTGGAGGCATGTGAAGTGGTGGCGTGGTAGACAACAAAGGAGCACTTTTTGGGGGCTATTCACTTCTATTGGTCACTTAGGGAGGCAAAGAGACTAGTAATCATTTCCTTTTGTCTTATTGGGAAGAAAAACTTTGTGTAAGAGATTAATATCTCAAAAACTTAGGTTTTTATTTCATTATTCAGTTTTGGGAAGAAAAATACAGAGAGAAAAAGAGAGCAAAAGCCAAAAACGAATTTTATCATCTTTGTGAGCTTGCAACCATGGTGATGAGGAACTAAACCCTATTTCTTTGTCAAGATTAGAGGTAGCTATTCTTCATAACTCTATGTATCTCTCTTAAACCTTCATGTATGTGAACCTCTCATTGAATGAATATAGTATGAATCTCTTGTTTTGAAATCTTATCTTTGATTTATATTATTGTTGAAAAAGATAATATAAATGTTGTTTTAGAGATTTATTCAAACAATGCATGAGTTGTAGAAATAGACTTATGAATTGTTTATCATTTGTATTGCTAAATAATGATGGTTAGATGTATGTTTAGGTGAAGAAATTGCCTAAAGTGTTATTTAACAATTGTTACAATATTACTTAGACATAAGTGCTATTGAGGCAATACTAGATTGTATTCATGAAGTGAGAATTCATATACTTGGTTTGAGGGAATGCATGAGTTTGGAATAGTGAAACACTAATCTTGGCAAAGCACTTTTTAAATTTGAGAAAGCCATATTTTACTATCTTAGTTTGTTTCTAAAATTCAAGATAAACTCCAAACATAAACCAAATTCATTTTTACTTATCAACTTAAAATGATCACAACTATAGAACGGCGGTAATATCACCCAATCTCTGTGGATACGATACAAAAATATTTGCCGAAAGTATACTTTTCAACAAATTGGCGCCGTTGCCGGGGATTGGCGTTTGATATTGCAAGCATTGCAATAGTTCATTGTTTTAAGTTGTTACTTTATTCTAAACTCCTTTGCGTTTCACTTGGTTTGCTAGTTTTGTAGACTCTTGTGCATGCGAGAAAAAGCTACCAAAGAGCAATTTCATTTCGATCCCGAAATTGAAAGAACACTCCGAAAGCTCATTAGCAAGACACAAAGAGGAAGAAAGTTAGCTCAAGAGAAGAGACAAAGAGAGGAGGCATCTACTTCTTCTAACAATCAAATTGAAGAAGTAGTTGTAGACACATTTGAAGGAGACATGGCGGGTGTTGTTCCAACTGAAATGTCCGCCAATAGTCCAAGACGTACCGCCCAATTTGCACGCAATGCTCAAGGTGGTGAAAATACGGAAATGAAGACCGGAATACTTCAACTTGTTTATGCAAGTCCATTCACCGGAATGGATCATGAAGACCCTTTTGCACATCTCACCAAATTTTATGAGATTGCGGGTTCAACGGGAGTTGATGCGGCAAATGAAGAATCATTGTTCAAGAGGCTATTTCCACATTCATTAGTGGGGAAATCCAAGGAATGGTATCTTGATCAACCACCAAACGTGATGACGGATTGGAATCTATTGGAAGAGAAATTTTTAGAGAGATTTTTTCCTCAATCCCGATTCATGGAAGCCAAAACGGCAATTGCGGTTTTCACTCAAGGAGGCAACAAATCCTTAAATGAGGCTTGGGAAAGATTCAAATCCATGCTTAGAAAATGCAAGGGTCATGGTTTTGATGATCTCACACAAATTCACATCTTCCGCAACGGGCTTCAACCGGTGCACAAGACACTTTTGGATGCTACCGCGGGTGGATCTTTAATGTCAAAAAGCGCGGAGGATGCAACAATGATAATTGATCGTATGGCACTCAATGATCTCCAAACTCAACATGATAGGAGTCCATCACAAAGGAAGCCGGGCGTTCTTGAATTAAACACCAATGATGCTATCCTCGCTCAAAACAAAATTCTTTCTCAACAAGTCGAGTTACTCACCAAGCAAATGTCAAAGCTCCCACAACAAATGAAGGAGATTCATGGAATGCAAATGACTTCTCAAGTAGCAAGTTGTGAACTTTGCAAAGGTGACCACCCTACCGGCTTTTGTCCACCACCCGAAGGAGAGGAAGTGAATTTTGTGAACAACCAACATCAAGGCTATCAAAGGCAACCTCCGTACCAACATCAAGGTTATCAAAGGAACAACCAAGGTTTTCAACCCTCAAGATTCAACAACCAACACAATCAACATCAAAGTCCATATCAAAGTTCGAATCCACAAGGCCAAGGTCAACAATCTCAAGGTGGAGGCTCAAAATTGGAAGATACACTCAACCAATTCATGCAAGTTTCTATGGAGAACCAAAAGACTAATGTGGCTGCCATAAAGAACCTAGAAAATCAAGTGGGGCAGCTCGCAAAACAATTGGCCGAACAACAAACGGGACCTTCATTTTCCGCAAACACTCAACCTAACCCAAAAGAGTATTGCAAAGCAATTGTCACAAGGAGTGGTAGAGAGGTTAGCAATGAAAATAAGGTGGAGGTAATAGTAGAGGATGACGAATTCGTTGTTGTTGAAGATGAGGAGGATGAGATAGTGGTAGAAAAAGAAAAAAGAAAAGAAGAGGAGGAGGTAGTCGAAAAAGAAAAAGAAAAAGATGGAAGTAGAAAAAAAGATAAAAGTGTGAAGAAAAAGAAAGAAGGAGTGAGTGCAAGACCCATTCAACATCTACCCTACCCACATGCACCATCAAGGAAGGAGAATGAGAGGCAAAATGCAAGGTTTATGGATATATTTAAGCAACTCCAAATAAATATTCCATTTTCCGAAGCATTAGAACACATGCCAAAATATGCAAAATTCTTGAAGGACATTCTCACCAAGAAGAAACGGTATCCGGAAAATGAAACAGTCTTGCTAGATGCTCAATGTAGTGCTATCATCCAAAGAAATCTCCCAAGGAAGGAATCCGATCCGGGACGAGTCATCTTGCCGGTCACCATCGGAGACACTTACATCGGGAATGGTCTCATTGATTTAGGATCGAGCATAAATCTAATTCCCTTATCTATCATAAAAAGATTGGGGAATGTCGAGATGAAACCTACCCGTATGACATTGCAACTAGCGGATAAGTCGACAACTTCACCCTACGGAGTTGCTCAAGACATGTTGGTCAAAGTTGATAAATTCTTATTTCCGGTAGATTTTGTGGTGGTAGATATGGAAGAAGATAGAGATGTTCCATTAATTCTTGGAAGGCCTTTCATGAAAACAGCCCGGATGATGATAGACATTGATGACGGACTCATGAAAGTGAGAGTGGACATTGAGGAAGTCACTTTTAATCTCTTTGAAGCCATGAAACACCCCAAGGACAAGCACGATGTCTTTCGCATTGATGCAATTGAAGAGGAAGTAGTGGAAGTGTGTAATTATATTCATACTTCTAATCCGTTGGAGAAAACTCTCATCGAAGCTTACAACAATTCCCTTGAAGATGAAGAAAAAGAAATCGAAGTTATCTTGGAAAAGTTGGAGTCTTGTGGAGAAATTAAGCAAAAAGAGGAAAAGGTTGAGGAACTAGATGTGAATAGGAAAGATGAAGAAACAAAGGTTGAACTAAAGGTGCTGCCCATTCATTTGAAGTATGTCTTCCTTGGCGAAAATTTCACCAAACCAGTGATAATTAGTAGTGCTCTATCACCAAAGGAGGAAAATAGGTTAATTGAGGTGCTCAAGAGAAATGAGGGAGCTTTAGGTTGGGTGCTGTCCGATTTGAAGGGAATTAGCCCAGCTTATTGCATGCACAACATCATGATGGAGGATGATTTCAAGCCCGTAGCACAACCACAAAGGCGTTTGAATCCGTCTATGAAGGAAGTGGTTAGGAAAGAAGTGATTAAACTATTGGAAGCCGGGATGATCTATCCCATTTCCGATAGCGCATGGGTGAGTCCGGTTCAAGTGGTACCAAAGAAAGGTGGGATGACGGTCATCCGAAATGATAAGAACGAGTTGATTCCTACAAGAACGGTGACCGGGTGGAGAATGTGCATCGACTATAGGCGGTTGAACCAAGCCACAAGAAAAGATCATTTTCCACTACCATTTATGGATCAAATGCTAGAGAGATTGGCCGGTAAAAACTTTTATTGCTTCTTGGCTGGTTATTCGGGATATAACCAAATCACGGTAAACCCGGCGGACCATGAAAAAACGGCTTTTACATGCCCATTTGGTGTCTTTGCTTATCGAAGGATGCCATTCGGTTTATGTAATGCACCGGCAACATTTCAACGGTGTATGCAAGCGATTTTCTCGGATTTGATTGAGGAGTGTATTGAAGTTTTTATGGACGATTTTTCCGTTTATGGCGAGTCTTTTGATTTATGCTTGAAGAATCTAGACGTGGTGCTCGGAAGGTGTGTAGAAACAAACCTTGTGCTTAATTGGGAGAAATGCCACTTCATGGTTACCGAAGGAGTGGTTCTTGGTCACAAAATCTCGTCGAGGGGTTTGGAAGTTGATAAGGCTAAGGTAGAGGTGATCGAGAAGCTGCCCCCACCGATCAACATCAAGGGAATACGAAGTTTCCTTGGTCATGCGGGTTTCTACCGGCGGTTCATCAAGGATTTCTCCAAGATAGCCAAGCCATTGAGCAATTTGCTCAACAAAGGTATGACTTTTAACTTTGATGAATCTTGTTTAAAAGCCTTTCATGAGCTTAAAGAAAAACTTGTCACCTCACCCGTAATCGTTGCACCGAATTGGAAACTCGATTTTGAACTTATGTGTGATGCTAGCGATTATGCGGTCGAGGCTGTTTTGGGTCAAAGAAGATCTAAAATTTTCCATGCAATTCACTATGCTAGTAAAGTTTTGAATGAAGCACAAATAAATTATGCTACTACGGAGAAGGAATTACTAGCTATAGTTTATGCCTTGGAAAAGTTTAGAGCTTACTTGATCGGTTCTAAAGTAGTTGTTTATACGGACCATTCGGCCACTAAATTTTTGTTGACCAAACCGGATTCTAAGCAAAGATTGATCCGTTGGATTCTTTTGCTGCAAGAATTTGACTTAGAAATCCGAGATAAAAAAGGGTCCGAAAATTTGGTGGCGGACCATTTGTCTCGTTTGGTCAATATAGATGTGACAATGAAAGAAAGTGAGGTGAGAGAGGAGTTCCCGGACGAGAAACTTTATGCGATACAAGTGAGGCCTTGGTTTGCCGATTTTGCAAATTTTAAGGCAACCGGTTTGATACCGGAAGACCTCACTAGTAATCAAAAGAAGAAGTTCTTGTCCGATGCGAAGCAATATGTGTGGGATGATCCATACCTTTTCAAGGTAGGAGTGGACAATATTTTAAGAAGGCGTGTCACGATTGAAGAGTCCAAAGACATTCTTTGGCATTGTCACAACTCTCCATACGGGGGTCATTATAGCGGTTTACGTACAGCCACGAAAGTCCTTCAATCGGGATTTTATTGGCCGTCATTATTTAAAGATGCCCATGAACACGCTAAAAGTTGTGATCAATGTCAAAGAAGTGGGGGAATAGGCAAACGGGATGAAATGCCACTAACCAACATGCTGGAAGTTGAAGTATTTGATTGTTGGGGTATTGATTTTGTTGGCCCATTTCCTCCGTCTTTAGGTAATGAATATATTCTCGTTGCGGTTGACTATGTGTCCAAATGGGTTGAAGCAAGTGCTTCACCTAAGGCCGACTCCAAAACGGTAATCAAATTTTTAAAGAAAAACATATTTTCTCGTTTTGGTGCGCCTAGAGTTTTGGTAAGTGATGGTGGTTCTCATTTTTGTAATGCACCATTGGAAAAAGTGTTAGAACATTATGGTTTCAAGCACAAAACCACCACTCCTTACCATCCTCAAGCTAATGGTCAGACCGAAGTCTCTAATAGGGAAATTAAACGGATTCTTGAGAAAACCGTTTCAAGTGCGAGGAAAGATTGGTCTACAAAGTTGGATGAAGCCTTGTGGGCATATCGCACTGCACTTAAGGCTCCAATAGGTTTGACACCATTCCAAATGGTCTATGGTAAGACTTGCCATTTGCCAGTTGAATTGGAACATAGGGCACTTTGGGCTCTCAAATTTTTAAACTTTGATTCCAATTTAGCCGGATTAAAACGGAAAGATCAGCTTCATAGAGTTGAAGAATTAAGAGATATCGCTTATCACTCGAATAAACTTTACAAAGAAAAAGTGAAAAAGTATCATGATGGTAAAGTGAGGTCAAAAGAATTTCATGAAGGACAAATGGTACTCCTCTTCAACTCTAGGCTGAAACTTTTTCCGGGCAAATTAAAATCAAAATGGTCAGGACCGTTTGTAGTAAGGGAAGTTCGTAATTATGGAGCAATTGTTGTGGAGGACCCAAAGACTAAGGCCAATTGGATGGTAAATGGGCAAAGACTGAAGGTGTATCATGGTGGTGATTTCAATCGAGATGTAAGCGTAATTTCGCTTATCGAACCTTGAATCATCATGGACCGTCGAGCTCAAACGACGTTAAACAAAGCGCTTGTTGGGAGGCAACCCAACGTTGTAAGTTTTACTTTTATCCTTGTTGTTTTGTTTAGTTACTGGTTTCGGAGTGTGTGTGTGCTGTTGAAATCCTATGGAATACTGTTTTTCAAAAAACCTGCCTAGGACGCGCCGCGTCCCCTAGTTTGCGCCGCGAACTAAGTGGCAAAATCAAATGTTTTCAAAAAACCATTCAGTACGCGCCGCGTCCCCTAGTTTGCGCCGCGAACTAAGTGGCAGAATCAAATGTTTTCAAAAAACCATTCAGTACGCGCCGCGTCCCCTAGTTTGCGCCGCGAACTAAGTGGCAGAATCAAATGTTTTCAAAAAACCATTCAGTACGCGCCGCGCCATAATGGTTGCGCCGCGTCACTTACATAACTCAGAAATTACTTGGCTTTTTAAGGTTCTGTCTTGTATCATTTCATACTTCCTTTCTTTTCATTTTCTTCTCAAGTCCTCTCTCTCAAGCAGAAAAAAAAAACCCTACCTCCCTCACTCCACAACACCCACTCTCACAGCCCTATCTTGCATCTTTAATTTTCACTCTAACACTCTCACTCAAGGTATGTTATTCTAGATCTCTCCTTTTCTTTCCTTTTAAATTTTTTTTTTTTTAGGGTTAGAATTGAGGGATTGTTCAAGCTTGCATGTTTAGCACCATAGATTAATCACTAGAAGTAATCTGTTTTTCTTAAATTGAGATGGGTGTGGGTGATCTTTTGCAATGACTTGAAGATTGTGTGGTTCTGTGTTTTTCTGCTTGCTGAATTTTTTCTGGGTTTCGCCCAGGACGCGCCGCGTCCTCCTTGTCGCGCCGCGAACCCAATCTAATTCAGCCACTAATCTGTGTTGCCTGATGCTGATGATCTAGGTTGTTTGTATTGTTGTGTTTGTTGTTCTCTTTCACAGATGTCTAAGCGAGTCAAGACCGCCTCTCAAAGACCACCAAGAGTTTTGCGGAGTGTGAACAAGTTTTCAAACGATGAATGTGAGGAGCGATACAACTCCCTCATTAATCGAACCATTATGGCGGAGAGGCTGGTGCAATTTTCACCGACTGGAAAATATGCCAAAATTGTGGAGATCATTGAGAGTAGGAAGTGGCAAAAACTATGTCAACCGGTTTGTGAGATAAACTACGACATTGTGCGTGAGTTTTACGCCAATGCCATTCAAACTGTAGAGGGAACCGCGTACCACTACCGGACCAAAGTTCGGGGGAGAACAATTACCTTTAATAGAGACGCAATCAACACCTTTTTGGGAAATCCTCTAACTTTAAGGGAAGGGGAAAAGTGTGACTACCGAACAAAGCTCCAAGAATGCAATTTGGATTTCGATTGGGCAAATTCTAAGCTGTGTGTTCAAGGCAAAAGCTACATGTTGAATGAACAAGGGTTACCCAAGAATTGGAGAAGGGAGGATTTTACTTCAACTGCCCGGGCAGCTCTTGCGGTTTTGTTGAATAATATCCGACCACGTACTCACACCACCACCATCCCACTAGAAGCGGGCTATTTACTAGCATTCATTTTGGATGGACAAACGGTGGATGTAGCTTACATAATTGCAAATGAACTGAGAAAGATTGCTACAAGTGGAACAATTCATGGGGGGAAAGCCGGGAATCTCTTTTACCCGGGGCTGATCATGGGTCTTTGTCATGAAGCGAGTGTGGAAATTCCCACCGAAGTTCATTTTACCATTAACACCACAATAAATGATTATTTTGTTAACAGGTTTTGCGATGCCAACACCAGAACTGAAGGAGCAGCCGGTTCCTCTTCCTCCCGAGCACGAGTGCGTCGAACTCCAACATTCAATCAAATGGAGTTTGCTTCTTACTGCTACGAGAACTTTGAGGCTTCAAGGAGGTCTCAAACTTTTCTTTTCGATGCCATGCAACAACAATTTCAAAACACTTTTTTGGCACCGGAGGCTCGCACCTTCCCTTCCCAAGCGGATTATGTGGCATATGCTAATTGGCCTGAGGGCAGGCCAGCTTTTATGGGGGGAGGCAGCAGTCATGCGAGCGGAAGTGGGACCGCGAATGTGGACACCGAGATGGAAGACACCCTCGGACCGGTTGGAGGTGGTGATGATGAAGATGCTTGAAGATGAAGTTTGATAGTTGTAGTTTAGGATTTAATTTTCAGCAATTTTAAATTCTAGCATTTCCATTTAAGTACTTTTTGTTAAAATTTGGTTTGTGTACTTTTTAAGTTGTTGACTTTTGAAGACTTATTTCATTTTTGCTTTTGTGAGGGTGATGAATCATGATTGATGTTGCAATAACTTGGTCGGCTTGCTTGCTAAAAGAAATTTTGTTTGATTGTGATTTTTCATGAGAATGAAGAAACAAAGGGGCATGTGAATGAGGATCCAAAAGAGCAAGTGGGGTGGTAATGATAAGAATGGTATGCGGCAAATTCAAGGTACACTTTTACCACTTACTAGACTTTGCAATAATTATTTGATGGTTTGTGCAAAAGTTAGTAGCATAAGTTCTTGGAATTACATGTCTTTTTGAATCATTTAGAACTTAACCATGTGTGAGGTAGCCTTCCAATGTACACCAAATGCGGGAGACCGAACATTATTTTGACACATTTTTATTATGTTTAATCATGCATTGATCCTTGTTGTGAACATTTGAGAAAATGATAAGGCATTTTTGAAAGGAGAGAAACCACTTGGCCAAAAATAGCAAATCAATCAATCTTGTGAGGAACATCCCTTGTTTTCCCCCTTTGAGCTTTTTAGGATTCATTTCAAGTCATTATTGCTTAATTGTTGAATTAATGAATCCTACTCTTTTGTGTGTGTAAACCCTTAACCATTTTGGTTGCAATTTATTTTCCTTTGGGAGCATTCTTGTTATCAAGTTGGTATGAAAAGAAAAAGTTGGGGAGAACCATTAGTGTTGTGAATAATAAAGAATGGGTCAATAAAAGAAAATTAATATCTCTTGTTGAAATAGGACAAGTGCATATTTTTGAAAAAATTGGAGCCAAAGAAATAGAAAAGACTCAACACTTATAATTGTCAAGTAAGAAAAAGCCCCGGTTGTGGAATGTGAAGAAAAGAAAATTTGGGTTTAAGGAAGTTTATTGAGTGAATTTGGAGAAATGCTCCCTTAGGAACTTTTGTTCGATTTCCTTCGATTTTATCCCTTCCTTGTAAACCAAGCCCCACTACAACCCATGAAAGACCTTTGATTCTCATTTTGTTCACATAATTGGTGTTTGTCTTGATGAATGGATAATTTAAGTGTTGTTGATTTAATTGTTCGGGTGAGTGAAAGGACCCTTCATAATCTCATATTACTCAAATTGTGTGTAGGAATGATTCAAACTTGACATGTACCTTTTGGAACTTTTTGATATGTATTTTTATGCACAACCATTGATCATTATTGCCTTGCTCTAGTAGTGAGGTAGGTGTACCACAAATGAACCTTTTGCTTTTGAACCACCCAATTGCTTGAAATTTTGTGAATCATTCTCTTGCCTTCCTTTGTGTTCTTTGTTGAGAATTTTTGTTTTGGGACAAACAAAATGGCAAGTTGGGGAGAGTTGTTAGGGACCAAATTGTAGTGTAATTCATATCTTTTTATTGGTCCCTTTAATAACTTTTATTTGCAAATCACACGCTTTACTCACACAAAGTGCAAAAAAATGAAGTTAGTCTCGTTATTATGTGATTTGAGTAGATATTTCACTTTCTTTTCTAGTTTTGCAGAATTTTGCATCATGAATTGATCAATGAGGATACGAGCTGAGAGAACACAAGGGAGCTGCCAAGTAACCAAGGAAGAAGTCATCATCAAGCCAGTTCGCGCCGCGTCCACTAGTTGGCGCCGCGAACTGAGTCAAAATCAGAGATGTCCAAGTCAGCTCAGTTGGCGCCGCGTCCTCCTGTTGGCGCCGCGAACTGAGCGAATCCTGCCAGCGTGTTTAAGTGAAGATTCTGACTTTTGTGGAGGCATGTGAAGTGGTGGCGTGGTAGACAACAAAAGAGCACTTTTTGGGGGCTATTCACTTCTATTGGTCACTTAGGGAGGCAAAGAGACTAGTAATCATTTCCTTTTGTCTTATTGGGAAGAAAAACTTTGTGTAAGAGATTAATATCTCAAAAACTTAGGTTTTTATTTCATTATTCAGTTTTGGGAAGAAAAATACAGAGAGCAAAAGCCAAAAACGAATTTTATCATCTTTGTGAGCTTGCAACCATGGTGATGAGGAACTAAACCCTATTTCTTTGTCAAGATTAGAGGTAGCTATTCTTCATAACTCTATGTATCTCTCTTAAACCTTCATGTATGTGAACCTCTCATTGAATGAATATAGTATGAATCTCTTGTTTTGAAATCTTATCTTTGATTTATATTATTGTTGAAAAAGATAATATAAATGTTGTTTTAGAGATTTATTCAAACAATGCATGAGTTGTAGAAATAGACTTATGAATTGTTTATCATTTGTATTGCTAAATAATGATGGTTAGATGTATGTTTAGGTGAAGAAATTGCCTAAAGTGTTATTTAACAATTGTTACAATATTACTTAGACATAAGTGCTATTGAGGCAATACTAGATTGTATTCATGAAGTGAGAATTCATATACTTGGTTTGAGGGAATGCATGAGTTTGGAATAGTGAAACACTAATCTTGGCAAAGCACTTTTTAAATTTGAGAAAGCCATATTTTACTATCTTAGTTTGTTTCTAAAATTCAAGATAAACTCCAAACATAAACCAAATTCATTTTTACTTATCAACTTAAAATGATCACTACTATAGAACGGCGGTAATATCACCCAATCTCTGTGGATACGATACAAAAATATTTGCCGAAAGTATACTTTTCAACAAACACTGGCACCCGTGTCAGGCCACTGTATGCGTCATGTCTTCATTTTTAACTTCGACTCGCATTTGTTTGGCTCTACATTCTTCTTACGGTCTTTACCGCTTAAAACTGAAACATAATTACTACTAAAACAAGCATCAAAGCACCATAAAAGGCATGAGTTTTTCACATCACAGCAAAACACAAAACTTAACGAAACATTCTAAATAACAATGAAAATTATAAAAGACGGACAATTGTGTTACCGAAGTGATGAGATTAATGCCAAGAGATTGATGAAAACGCAATACAAATGGTGACCAATCACAACCCCAAAGTTATCTCATTACTTGTCCTCAAGTGATACACTAGACAAAAACGAGGTCACCCTAAAATTTTTGCTTACCACAATATAGCCGATGTTTTTCGCAACTTGCTTTCTACCTTCCTTGTCAAGTATCTAGTAATTCGATCCCGTCCATCCGCTACATTTTCACAGTGGAGCTATCTTCACCTGCAATCTTTTCACACTTCTCACTAATTCTTTCAGGGTTAGCACACTCACCGTCTAGGTTATGCAATATCAACTTTTAACTTTGAATACATTCTACTTCCACTACACCAACAAACTAAACACACTTTTTGAGGTTTTTAAGGTTGTAACTAGGCTTGAGTACGGTGAGGAAAAAAAATTGTTACACAAGGGTTTTTGGACTTGGCATTCACGTTGTTTCTCTTGTCATGGTGCTTTCTTTGCATACCGGGGTTTCACATAAGCTAATTTTTCGAGCAAGTGTGTTCATACAAAGTTTCATACAGAGTGACCCGTGACATAAGTCGGGTTGCATCTTTCATCCACTCGGTATTGGTCCACCTATCTTTGACATAATCCTCGTCACTCTGCAACACAATGTTCCATAAAGCAAACAAACTAAAATAGAAAAACAAATTAGAACTTAAGCAAAACTAACTGAAAATACTAATAATTGAAAGAAAACAACTAAATGAAAGGAACCCCCCCCCCCCCCCACACTTGAACGAAACATTGTCTCCAATGTTTAATTACCAAGCGCGAGAGGGACTTACGAATCACTAAGGTGGAGGCGGAGGGTATGGATAATGCAACATTAAACATTGCATCATAGCATGCATTTCATCAATGGCGGGCCTGCTCAGCCCCAAAACTTCGCAACTCATCCCCATGCCGAAACAACTCCATACTTTGCCTCTCCTGTTCAATGCAAAGGTGCCCAATCTCGTTGTGTACCCACTCCCATTGATTTTGAGGTATCTGAGAGCTTCCCTCATTTGTCGGGTAGAACTGTTGAGGGTGGTCCTCTTCTTCTCCTTGGGTTTCGTCTTCACCATCAGGACCTGCATTCACATGTTCCATATCATTGTCCCCGTTATCCGGGGCGACGTTCTCATACAACTATTTTTCCATGTTATCAATAGAAATAGAATTAGGGGCAGGTAAGGTAAGAATATGTCTACCATGAATGACCAGGGAGTAATAGTCATGGTGAACTTGAATCATAAATTGATTCACCAGAGCTTCCATATCAATCTTAGTCTTTCCTGGAACAAAACCAACCTTAAACAATATACGGTGATAATTAAAATAATCGGCTATCTGGGTAATCATACCCCCACCGAGATGTCGCTGGTACTAGCACGACCTACTCTACCTAAGAAATCTTCCGCAAAAGCGGCCACATTAACCGGTTGATGGTGAGCCATGCAATACAAGATAAATAGCTCTCATTGGGTAGCAACACCGTTGCTATCCCCTCTGCCAAAAAGAGTGTACGCCAAGCCTTTTTGAGCATATCGGAAACACGGATTGTGAATCCTGGATGACTTGGCCTCTTTGGCCACATAACTTGATAACCCTGTGATAGCTCTCCAAAAATCACCTGCAACAAAAGAATCTGGTGCAACACCAGGACCGATAATTTGGAGACGCAGAACTGCTCCCAATTTCTCAACAGTAAGCTCATGTTCGTTATTGAACAAACAAAAAGTAAGAGTACCGTAATACTCTCGTTCTGTACCTGTTCACCTGTGCTTCAGCCTAAATTCTACCGTACTAAAAAATTCTAGAGTTATTCGTTCAAATGTAGGCGCTTCGAATTGCATGAACTCTAATATACCCACAACATGAAACATACGGTGAACTTCAGTTGCCAATCCCAAATTATTAAGAGTGTCATTACAGATATACCTCGTGGGGATAATCTTACGCTTAAGCGGCAATACCGGCGTCGTGTTGCACCCCAAAATTTGCCCACTTATTTATTACCCAATTGGATTTTATATCACATTCATGTGCTTACCTCATGTAGGTCATCCACTCAATGCATTCATTCATTATCATAGTCACTGTTCAAGGAAATTGATAAAAAAGAGTTGAGATTAAGAAAATTCTTGGTTAAGAAGAATAAGATCCGAGGTCTCAATATAGGGCATCATCTCCAATGATATTCTCCTAAAATCAGGGTTTCATCCTCTCCAAGTCGAAGCTCTGATTAAAAAGATACAGTCTCTAGATTCATCTGATCCTTCAAAACTAGGGTTTTTGACCAAAGTCAACCAGGTTGACTTTTTGGTGAAACATTTAATCAGAAATTGACTTTTTGAGTACAAAAATGCAAATGCTTGAAGAAATATTCAGTGGATTTAATAAGTTGAAGATTGATTGGGAATTGGGTCAGAAATCGATTGATCGGGAAAATTCATCTGGATTTGGAAAATTCAGGAAAGTGAACCATGGTCAAATATTGAAGATTGGTAAAAAAATCGGTAAAAAAAGTCGAGGGAATGGAAAAAAAATCAAGAAATGATCAAAGTTACTATTTTTGGATGGCGGTTAAATTGGGAATTTCCATAAATAGAAACTTTTATACTTAGAGATTTTTTGAGAAAAGTTTGGGAATGGTTGACTAGCTGACTTCATCTCCACATTACACATGTCAGATGAAATTTTTTTGAAACAAGTTCAACATAAAAGTTGTTCACCTCGTGGAGATGAACAACTTTTTAGTTGGAGATGTTTTCAATT
The DNA here is from genome assembly GCF_029867415.1 of Vicia villosa. NCBI lineage: Eukaryota > Viridiplantae > Streptophyta > Magnoliopsida > Fabales > Fabaceae > Vicia > Vicia villosa. Next base: position 115,026,141 of record NC_081182.1, on the reverse strand, counting down.
GAAGCTTGGTTTGAAAGATAAAAGAATTATAAGTTGGAAGAATCAAATTGTTTCAGGTCATATTGTTGGGCATAATGCTGGTCACGGGTAAACATTTAATCAAGCACGTGGCGTGGCAATTTCAAATACGTTTTCCAGGAGCTAGAGGCATTCCATTGGTCCAAGCTTGGTATGGATCTCGTCCCCTCTATGCCATCTACTCATTGGTCTGAGAATTACGAATTTTAGTTGAGAGATGAGGAGATTACAAAGCCTCAAAGTGGTTCCCTCGCAAGTTCACATGTTGGCAAGAAACGAAGTCACATTCCCTGAGCATGCGCAAGCAATTTATCGAGCATGTGGTATGCCGTTTTAAAATCTTTTTCCTAGATGCTACGAACACCTCCAGGATCATAATGAAGCATCACACTCTTCTAACCCATACTCTCTATCTATTGACCAAATAATCATGGAAATTGGGCTTGGGATGATATAGTTTCAAGTCATTAAAGTCATGCCCTAGCAAAGAAATATTGTGACAAGGACATGGGCATGAACTTAAGTCAAACGCAAGGAATTTCCTCAAGGACATGGTGTGCTATATTTGGAGCCAGTTCTTGAAGAATACAAAAGTCCATTTGAATCAAATATGACACATGTCTACTCTCCTCCAAGCCTTCTTTCCAACAAGCCTAGAGTCATAAATTTTGGATACATGTTGAGCAAATTATGAAACCTTAAAATCTCCCCTCTACCAAGCTGCTCGTTGGCTAAGGCATCAGGCCAGAAACAATGTCACGCATCCAATTGTTTGAATAGAAAAGGAAGGCTCATCAGTAGCTGTAGGAAGAGGTATGAAAATATATGCTAGCCTTGTTATGGCCTTGTGATGGTTACCATGAACTCACTCCAGTTGAGAGTGTAAGAGCTGAAGCATTTTGCATGAGAAAGAGAAAGCTTGTTAGCATTGCGGAGATTAAATCGCGTATCACCAGCTGACAGCATGCATACGCGCGCGCATCACAAAAAACGATCAGCTGCAGCCACTCTACAAGTAACCATGCACCATGCCATGTACAAAAGCCATGAGGGAATTTATCACATTCATCCATCCTTGCTCATTAAGATTGAGAAAAGATTTACTACAACAACACACACCATATGATCCATACGTCCCACACTCATTATATATAAACCTCACTGCACTCCTTCACTCTCCCCACGTTTTCATTCTCTCATTTATTCTCAGTTCCAAAATTCAAACCCTTCACTCTCTCACTCTCACCATTCCCTCTCTCATCAACAACCACCCTAACTGACTGCAACAACCACCACAACAAACTATAACTACCTCTCACAACCATAACCTACATCAACAATCATCATCAACCATCTCCATTATCAACCATCAATAACCTTCAACTACCTCCATTCTGTCATCAACCGCTACAATCTTCATCTTCCTCATCAATCTCCGGTGCCACTAATCACCACCTACATCACTGCATCACCATCACCTTCATCCTTTCTCTCTGTTCAACACCCTGACAACCTGAATCATCACTATCATCATCATCCTTTACTGGCAGTCCTCAACGTAGCCTTTATCTTCTTCTTCAAGATCCACGCATCAAGAAAAAGTAGAAGTCTCTTAAGCTTTTGGTCGAAGAACTTTCAGGTAACTATCCTAAACCTTCTTAGCATGTTAGTTTCCATAAGCCTCGGCGTGTTTGTGCATGTTGTATGAGTCCTGTTTTTGATTCTTGAAGCTTATCTTTGGTTTACATGAAGTATGTATCATTTCAATGATTGAATTGCCTATTTGGAGTCTAGGTAACAGAGGAGGTTGGATTATGTTGCTTAGTGAGGTTTTAGTGTGTTTTCATGAACTTAGGGTTCCAAGAATCGTTTCAGTTTGAACGTTTGAGAAAGACCTAGGAAAAACTAATATCATTTTCGAACTCAGCATGGAAAATAGAGTGAGATAGAGTCCGGTCTTGAGTTGCCTATTTGGACTGAGCATTTGTTTTGGTTCCGGCGGGGCACGTCGTCGGAGAAGACGACCGGAGATGCTCTCCGGCGTCTGAGTCTTCTTTGCCCGTTATGCATGATGAAGCTCACGTGGCATCACCTAATTCGCTGCCATCCCACTCTTTTGGAGTTTTTGTTTTTATCGCATGATTGGCCTATGACGTGTCTAGTTATGTTTGGCTCAGGGAGTGTTTTGTCTTGTAGTTACTAACTTAGAGCTGATCAATTGATTTTTGAAGTTTATTTCATTTGTCACATTGCATATTTCACATATAATTAATGACATAATGATAAGTGGAATAAGAATAAAAGTGAAAATGATAATAATTTGGGCCACGCTTATATGATCTGGGCCACGTGAGTCATTGGACTCAACTCCCTTTTCTTTTTCGCACCTCCTTGATTGAACCCACGTGTTAATAACAAGAGATTTCAGTTCATTTCCAGAATCACTTCTGCACCCCTGAGCATGTTACAGTGATGTAAAAAGTATTTTATGCTTGTTTCAGATGACGAACACTGTTGAATGTCATTTGTGCCCTCACACTTTCGATACGTATAGAAGAATGCTAATGCACATGGTTGGTGTTCATGCACAAGAGGCCAAGCTTGAATGCCCTAAATGCAAGCGAATCTACCTTACAAGAACTGAAAGGAACCATCACATGAAAGTGGACAGGTGTACCAAGATGAAGTAATAGGGTGTATAATGCTATATTTATGTTTAACTGAATTCTTTGAAAAATTTAAGTTTCATTAAGTGTTTAGCCATTTTTTTTTTAATGGTAAAGTGGGCTTTGGCTAATATGCATAAGGATTTCCTTATGCACCGTGCATAAGCCTACATAAATCATTGGAAATCCAGTATTGAGTATTGAGTGGTGAGTATTGAGTATTGAGTAATAATAATTGATGTCTAAAATTTAATTCAAGGGTCCATAATGATCTATGCATAGTGCATAGATTTTTATCTATGCACGGTAACTGCACCCCTGGTAAGTGTATTGAAATGATGTGGTAATGATTCAAATTGCTTCACTTTGATGATAAGATTCAATTGTTTCAGATCACAATATATTAAGCACTACTTTGTCCTCTATGTTGTAATGCAACATATCACCATTATATTTCCCACTGTGTAGTTAGAAACGATGAAATATAGAATTAATTCTGTCACTCTCAGTGTCAGTCCAAACATGCACCACTAAGAGATATGAATTATAGTAAAATTGTTATTGTACTACTTGTAAAGGACTAGAATCTATAAATATCATGATGATGAGAAGAATAAGAGAAAGTAACATTGTTATTACATTACTTAGAATAGACTAGAATGATGGATAAAGAAATCAAATTTGTACGCTTACCTATATGAGGTAAATAAATCCATTTATTGAAAACTAAGCAAGCCTAAAGTTTTGTGCAGGTTCACTTCTAGCATGTAATACATTGAGGCACATCAACTGAATATAATTTTGAAGCAAACCTAATAAAAGTAATAACTAGTGTATTTGAACTCAATTAAAGGAATGCTAGTGTACCTAGTGAAAAAGAATGCATTACATCTAAAATCCAAAAGCCAAGGAAAAAATATATCTGAGCATTATGGATATTTTCATCTTAAAATTATACGTTAATTTTCTTCACACATGTTATGCATGCATGACCCTTGAAATGTAAAAAATAATTGAGGCTCAATGCGGCAGTCTAGTTTGCCTGCCTCTTGGGCTAGGCCTGACTAAGAAAGAAGAAGATTACAGATCTATAGACGAGACCTCAAGTACAGCACAACCGTTAGCCAACACGGGACAATAATTACAGCGAATGGAAGAACGAAAGTCAATCGTCATATCATTTTTATAATATAAGTAAATTAGTAGATAAAATTAGAAAATTAGTAGATAAATTGAATTGTGGTTGAAAGTTAAAATAATAACACAACTATTTTTTAATATTACCAGTATCCTATCATTTTTATAAAAATTACTTTTTAACTAGATATTTGTGTTGGGTCAAAAAAAAAAACTAGATATTTGTGTAAAATCATGTAATTTTGATTGCATTAAATTTTTTTATTTAATATTTAAATTAGTGATTGTCAAAATTATTTTTTAACTTGTTAAAAATGAGTTTGACTTAATCTTTATTGAGCATAGTTTAAAATTTTAAATATAATAATATAACTATTGGATAAAGTTAATAGATGGCTTAGAATTAGATATTATAGCATTCATATTAATTTATACTTAGTAATTTTAAAAAATTATATATTTTTATTAAATAATAATATAAAACTCTTTTACATTATCAATCCATATCCATGAAATTCACGAGACTCATTTGTACTAAAGTTTTATTTTAAAAGAAAAATAATTTATACTATTAATATATATATATATATATATATATATATATATATATATATATATATTAAATTCATAAATAAATTTATATCTCAATTGAATTGTTATTCTCGTTGGAAGTGATGTTTTTTAGATGTCGAAACAGACCTGTGTAAAATTAATTGTACTGATCAAATTTGTTGTTATATTCTTGAGTAAATATATGAGATTGGTTAGTTTAGAGATCTCTAATATTCATAATAAAAATTTGAGAAGAATCTGTTGAATTTCTAGAAATTTAGACTTATGAGAAGTATAAATTCTTTAAAACAGTGTTCATATATTACACTTATGAGATGCATAAATTCTTTAAAATAGTGGGACCGGGACATGGACACTGTTGAATCTGTTGAATTTCTAGAAATAGATTTTTAAGGCTGTCTCTAACCTTAACTCAGCTTCTGCCCCGGGACCGGATGGTTTTGGGGGTGTTTTCTATCAACATTACTGGGACATTATTAAAGCTGATGTTATTGAAGCTGTTATGCAATTTTTCAAACAGGGATGGATTATGCCCAACTTCAATGCCAACACTTTAGTCTTGGTTCCTAAAATTAAGGAGGCTTGCAGCCTTGGGCAGTATAGACCTATTGCACTTGCTAATTTTAAATTCAAAATCATTTCTAAAATTCTTGCTGACAGACTTGGCCCCATTCTTCCTGACCTGATTTCTTTTGAACAAAAAGGGTTTGTGGCAGGTAGAAGCATAAGAGATGGTATCTGCCTTACTTCAGAAGCCATTAACACTCTCAACAACAAGGCATACAGTGGGAATGTTGCCCTTAAAATTGATGTTGCCAAGGCATTTGACACATTGAGCTGGGACTTTCTTTTAAAAACTTTACATTGTTTTGGCTTCAACTCTGTGTTTTGTGGCTGGATCTTAGCAATTCTCAGATCTGCCAATATCTCTATAGGACTCAATGGCAAACAAATTGGTTATTTTAACTGTACTAATGGTGTTAGACAGGGAGATCCACTGTCTCCTTTGCTTTTTTGTCTTGCTGAGGATGTGCTCAGTAGAGGCATAACTAATCTGGTCTTGAATGATAAAATTAATCTCATAAAAGCTAACAAAACTACTTTGGTGCCATCTCACACTCTATTTGCAGATGATATAATGATATTTTGCAGAGGGGATAGCAAATCCATTAAGGCCATTGCTGATCTGCTTCTTGACTATGGCAATTGTTCTGGTCAGATTTGTAATCTTGCCAAATCCTTGATATATGCTGGAGGAATGTCTCAGGCTAGACATGAGAATTTAGCTAGTCTTATTGGCTTTGCCCTTGCATCTCCACCCTTCATATATCTTGGTGTGCCTATTTTCATTGGTAAGCCTAAGACATGTTTCTTTCTCCCTATTGCAGATAACATTAGATTGAAGTTGGCAGCATGGAAGGCTAAAATTCTGTCAATGGCTGGAAGAACTCAACTTGTGAAATCTGTCATTCTTAGCATGGCAGTCCATAGCATCTCCATCTACAATTGGCCTGGAAGCATCATAAAGAGAATAGAGACTTGGTTAAGGAACTTCATTTGGAGTGGTTGTATAGAGAAGAAAAAATGTGTCACTGTGGCTTGGAAAATCTGCTGTAGGAAACAAAATGAGGGTGGTTTGGGGATCATCTCCTTAAAAGCTTTCAATACTGCCACTAACATGAATATGTGTTGGAAATTTCTTAATACAAATCAAAGTTGGTCTATCCTTCTTAATGGCAGAGTGAGGAGAAATGGAAAGTGTATTAGATATAATATTAAATCCTCCATTTGGAAGGGTATAAAAGAAGTTTATGGTTCTGTCCATGATAACTGTACTTGGAGCTTAGGTAATGGCAGCAATGTGAATTTCTGGCTCGATAACTGGACTGGTGAAGTTCTTGCGATTAAATATCAAATTCCGCTTCATTATCACACTGCTCTCACTTCTAAGGTTGGGGACTGGTGGGATGGTTCTTGGAGGATTCATAACAACATTCAGACTGCTTGTCCAGGCCTCTTGAACAATGTGTCTAGATTCAGCATAGCTGAAGGAAACTCTGTGGATCTTTTCGCGTGGAATTCGAATGCTAATGGTTGCCTTACAGTCAAGGAGGCCTACAATTATATCACTAATCCCCGTTCCAGCTTGGCTTGGAAGGATTTCCCTTGGGATCTAGACTCTCCTCCTGCTCACTCAATGATTGTATGGAGATATATTCATAATAAACTGCCAACAGATGATAATATGAAGATCCGTGGATTTGCTTTTCCCTCAGTTTGTTCCCTTTGCTCTGCTGAGTGTGAAACATCCTCACACTTGTTCTTCGACTGTAAGCTTGCTAAAAGACTCTGGAAGTGGCTGGTTAACATGCTGGGATTAAATAAGAAGATTTGTGGTGTTAATGATTGCAAGGATCTGTTAAAATGCAACTGGGCTCCTCAAGCAATGGCTGTAACTCATGCTTGCATTGTGGGAGTCTTCTACCAAGTTTGGACAGCTAGGAACAAGTCAAGATTTGAAGAAAAACGGGTATCTTGGAATTCCTGCGTTTCTATGATCTCGGCACAGGCAAAAATTATTGGTAATCACACTAAGAGAGTTTCCAATTCTTCCATGGTGGACTTCTCAATGCTAAAGAAGTTTGATATAAACATTAAAGCTAAGAACCCTTTGAAAACTAAAACTGTCCTTTGGAGCCCTCCTCTATTAGGATGGGTTAAGTGTAATATAGATGGAGCTGTTAATGGTAATCCGCGGGTTGCTGCGTGCGGTGGAATTTTTAGAGATCACAACGCCAACCACATCTTAAGTTTCAGTGCTTTTATTGGTTATGGAAGTCCTGAGGTGGCGGAGTTCACGGCAGCCCTTATAGCCTTAGAGAAGGCCAAGCAAAATAATTATAGGTTCTTTTGGTTGGAAACTGACTGTAGCTTTGTGGTTAATGCTTTCAAAAACCATTTCGACGTTCCTTGGAAACTCCGATCTCGTTGGCTCTTTTGTTGGGAGTATGCGTTGTCTATCGATTTTAGAATCACCCACAACTATCGTGAAGCCAATTTTTATGCGGATTATCTGGCGAGTTTTGGTTTACAGTCTAAAGCTACGAATTGGTACACTCAAATTCCTCAAAATATTATTAAAGAGTACTTGTTAGACAAGTCGGGTACCCCTAGGCTTAGGCTTTGTCGTTAAGGGGTCTTGGTTCGGTCCCCCCCTTGTGTATCTGGTTCTCTTTTTATTTTGGTATAATATTTTGGCCTTTTGATTAAAAAAAAAATACGGTACAAAAAAAAAATATTGAGAATTTCTTCACCCACCTCCCAACCTTCTTGGCCACTTCCGGTGAATTTACCACAATACCCCTTGTTTCGGAAGTTCATTTCCGAAACTGTACTTTTTTTCTTGAAAAAGGTGTTTTCGGAAATGAACTTCCGAAAACGTGTTATTTTTAATATAAAATATTGATTTCGGAGATGCATCTCCGAAATAAAGTGACTTTTTCAGAAAATGTGGTGTTTCGGAAGTTCATCTCCGAACGCACCCCCCTGGGGAATTCGGAAATGAACTTCCGAAAATATGTCTGGACAGAATAAAATGAAAAACAACAACAATTCGCTTTATTTAATCGGGTGAAGATTACAACGATAATATTACATAAAATTAAAGTTACATATTGTTCAACACGGGTAAGTGGGGATGAGAGAGTGGTGGGGAGAAAAAAAGACTTCCAACGAAAATTAAAGTTACAATTCGCTTTATTTAATCGGGTGAAGATTACAACGATAATATTATCATCTTAGTTTTTGGAAGTGGTAACCCGGGCCGGAACATATGACGGAGGAGGTGGATGTCCGGAGGAAGAAGAACCGGAGGTACGTCCACCGCGACACAAAGGAGCCAATCAATGTAAGCTATAGTTTATCATTATCATCAGGGGACGTCATTACAAAAAATTGGGAAAAAAATCTTATTATTTTTAATCTTGATTTTTTAGAAATGACGTCCCCAGATGATAATGATAAACTATAGCTTACATTGATTGGCTCATTTGTCTCGCGGTAGACGTACCTCCGGTTCTTCTTCCTCCGGACATCCACCTCCTCCGTCATATGTTCCAGCCCCGGTTACCACTTCCAAAAACTAAGATGATAAATCCAATACAAAAACATTATTCGATACAATCCGAAATCAGAACAAAACAAGACACGTCAAACAAGACAAAAGCATGTTATTCTGCCCGACGAGCGTTACAAAATACACATCAAACAAAATAAAAACACGTTATTCTTCCCGACGAGCGAACTCCTCCGAATGAAGATAATTATACCAATCCTCATCCCACTCAGTATCAGAACCATCAGCGTTGATCACGCCTGAAGGCTGCGAAGCAGAACCAGTCAAAAACTTCTTCTTCTCCTTCTTCTCCTTCACCTCCTTCACCTCCTTCACCTCCTTCACCTCTTTCACCTCTTTCACCTCTTTCACCTCCTTCTTTGAAGAACCCTTTCTTCCCTTAGCGTCAGTCTTGCGTGCTGGTTGGTTGCCTGACATGTTCCTGTAAACAATTGAAATTGATTAATATGAGAGACAAAATAAAAAACAAAAAAATTTGAACTTCTGATACATTTCGGAAGTTCATTTCCGAAAACTGGGATGGAGGTGTTTTCGGAAGTGAACTTCCGAAACACCCCTGCGATGGGATTTTCTGCAACTTCCATGGCAGACCCCTAAACCAAACTTCAAAACAAATCAAAATGCTTCTAAACAACCTAAATACTACTAACAACCTAACCATATATCATTTATACAATTAAAACCCTAAATAACATGCATTTGAATAATAGATCTAAAAATTTCAAAACATACAAAGTGTTAGGATTGAGGGCTTTTGAATGTTGTTTAGCAGTGTGATTGGAGCCTTGATGGAGCTTTGGAATTCTGTTTGCACAAATTTTCGCCTTTGCCACTTTTTGTTTTGATTTAGGGTAAATGATTGGGGGAGGGGGAGTGTTTTGATAAATCTGCAGAAATCGCAGTATTTCGGAAGTGAACTTCCGAAATAATTGTTTCGGAAATGAACTTCCGAAGTAAGTCAATTTTTTTAAAAAAACACGCTTTCGAAAATGAACTTCCAAAGCAGGGGTAGTTTTGGTTTTTCGCAGGAGGTGACCACCCATAGGGAGGTGGGTAAAGAAATTTTCTTAATATTTTGTTTGGGAGAAGATATGGTTGAGTTAAGGTAGTGCTCAATTACCACAACACTTACATGAAACATCAAATTTAAAGAATGAAGAGATATAATCTCACTGTCGGGTTCCTGTATTCATATTGATTTTCATCAACATAGTTTCAATTTGTTTTAATTTATAGGGATTATTTTGAAAGTGTTTGATGAAATATTATAAAAAACATCAATTATGTCAATGCTATTTGCAAATTGCAGACAATATTAACATTAACTAGATTAAGTAGAATCCTAATTTGTTTAATTCTAATTGGTGGTTGCATAAAATATTAGTTGTAATATGTAATGGAAGCTAGTTAGCATAGCAATAGAGAAGTTTGTTTTTGACTCAAAAGTCACTTATTCGATCAGTGGTTAACTATATTTTAACTATTTAAATATATTATTTAAAAAAAGTTTTATATAATATTGTTTATCTACCTTCTTTTTAATTTGGGCCAATTTTTAAAATTGAAAAAATTTCTCCAAATTATGAGAAACAGCCGTGTTCATATGTAGCATTTAATCACATGCTCATGTTCTCTATTACATTTTCCTGTGCAAAATATCTCTCAAAGCCACCACATGAAATGGTTTCTCAAAGTTTACATTCCCCTATACACTGCATCAAACATTAGATTATAAATAAATCTTTTTTTCTCTCTCCTCCATTATTAAAATAAGTGATGGAGAAAAGAGAAAAAAACAATGACACATAATCTCCACCATTTATTTTACCATCTAATAGTTTAAATTCATTCTCATATAACTTACCCATTCTCATAAGATATGTCATATACATATATGAAAAATGTTAACCAGTGATCTCAGGACAATGATTAAGACTTTAAAAATAGTAAATTTATATCGGTAATCTGCGTATTCAATGCCTCGAAAATTTATCTCATGAGAATGAATCATTAGATTTTAAAATAAATGGTGGAGATTATGTGTCATTCTTTTTTTCTCTCTCCTCCATCATAGTTATGCATGGTGATCCACTCATAATGATACACATTTATTAATGCATATATATGCATTAATAAATGTGTATCAATATGAGTGGAGGGGTGAGAGCAACGACTTTGAGCTTGCCGCTAAGCTCTTGAAAGGCAACAGTTCACAAGGCTTAGTAAGTGGATCTAAAAGTTGAAGAGAGCTTGTAGCATGTTCGATCTTCAAGAGCTTTGAAATAACACGTTTACAGACAAAGTGAATGCCCTACTCAACGTGTTTGGTTCGGCCGTGAATAATTAGATTATGTGATAGCAGAACCGCATAAAGATTATCACAAAGTAAGGTAGGAGATTGAAATATCATATGAAGTTCTAGGAAAAGTGATTCAAGCCAAAGAAATTCAGACGTAGAATTTTGAAGAGCACGATATTCAGCCCCAGTGCTAGAACGAGCCATCAAATGCTGCTTCTTCAAGCTCCGAGAAACAAGATTTGGACCAAGATAGATACATTAGCTAGACGTGAAACACCTATCATCGGGAACACTTGTTCAATCGAAACCGCTATAGGCACAAATGGAAAGCTTGCATGTGAATGGTGTCGGAGAAATGAGAATGTCATGATCAAGAGTTCCACTAAGATAGCGCAAAATAAATTTAACAACTGCCCGATAAGAGTCAAGAGGGGAAGCCACGTATTGACAAACTTTATTTACATTAAAAGCAATATCAGGGCGAGTAAGAGTGACATACTCAAGTGCACCAACCATGGATTGATACATGAATGGATCACGAAGAGGAGAAGATCCATGTTTGTTGAGTTTGCACATGTAACCATGGGAGTGAGGACATCATTGGCATTGCTCATATTGAACTCGGGGAAGAGAGGAAGAAGTCATAAGAGGGGACTCTGACTTAGTCGAGAGACTCATGATAGAACCTTATGAAAAAGTAAGAGGTGCGTGTAAAAGAGATGAAGTAGTATGAGTCGAAATTGAAGGATAATGAGAGGTAAAAATTGAAGGATTATGAGAGTTCAAAATTGAAGAATCATTAGGAATCAAAATTGAAGGATCATTAGAAGTCAAAATTGAAGGAAACTGAATGGACTCATTGTGACGGTCACAATTAGATGGTCTCAAGGGTGGCTTTCAAATTAATTCTTGCATCTTTTCTGAAGTTGTTCTCGTGTTGCTTTAGCTCAATAAATTCTTCACACACTTCATTTGAAATTTAGATTTCTGGTAGTTTTAAAACCATGTTTCTTCTATTTTTGATGTCTTTGAAGTTAACATGGCTAAGTCTGTAGTGCTATAACCATTAATCCCTAGTAGCAGAAGTTGCAAGTTGTAACACCCCAATTCTACCCAGGCATATAGGTACAAATATCAGAGTATAAAAATTAAATTCATAAAAACAATTAGGGCGTTACACTTAAGTAACCACGTAACCAAACATAACATACTCGCAAAAGATGCGTAACACAATTAATCAAAGAGGAAAGATTCTCATAAACACCTGAATGCATTCATACTTATATATATGCATCGGTAAACAAAATATCCACAACATTCCTCCAAAATACACCGTATGAGAAGGTATCCAAAATACATAATACGAATGCATCTAAAGGATCAAATATACATCAAAAGGATCCTATAAGCATTATCTACAAAATAAGTGTTCGATCCCCCCCTAGGTGTTACGTATCACGAGTGGACGACACCAAAATGGACGACTACAAAAGAGAGCACCTACACTTGCGGATCACCTGCACATTACCCACGAGTAGGTAACATTAAGGCAGAAGGGTGAGAATATAATTCATAATGAAAGCATGATAAATATAGTAATGCCCACAAGTATCATCAAGAATCATATAACAAAGTAATCCACTAAGTCAACCACAATCAATATATAAGTAATGTGACACATGAATGGTATTATAAATTATAAAGACTGACGATGATGAATGAGACTCGACTATGCATATGCATGTGGTACCAAATCCGGAGTAAAACTCCTCCTTGTCATTATGACAAATACACCTGCCGAGCATTATGCTGGGACTTTATTCCACTCAGGAAGCCCGTAGGCTGTCGTCATCGAGCATTTAGCTCCCATTGATGACCTCTTGCCACTCAGGCTAATATACCGTTACCGAGCATTAAGCTCCTACTGGTAACCAATGCCCGCAGGCCATCTGTTAACAGCATTCCGCCATTAACGTATTGAAATGTTATGCTGTGCATACAAACGACTCGATTACATAACAACAACAACTATAATATAACTCGGTCACATATCCACATCACACCGACTATCTTAATCCACACGGATACATCACCAAAATTGCCACTCAGGCGTTCATAGTCACACAACACATATACCGTCAAAACATACTTGATTAGCAAATATCATTTCACAAAATACATTTATGAATAATCATTCAACCACCAACACACCCCTCCTTATCATAAAGCATACTCAAGGGTTCTCATAATACTTCAAACGGCGCGTAGAAACGACCTACGGTTCAAAAGATACGACAAAACGAAGTTTGAAAAAACTATATTTCGCACGGTCCGCTTGGGCTCCGCTCAGCGGACCCAGACAGAAAATTATCAGACAAAAATGCAGAAACTCCGCTCAGCGGACCTTCACAGAGATTTTTCTGCAAAAGGACCTCCGCTCAGCGGACCCCCTCCGCTCAGCGGACCTGCGTAAACCTAGAAAAATCAGTTCTGCAACAGACCTGCAAAACCCCACCCAATCATCTCAAAACCTCAAATAAGCTTCCCTACACATCCTACACAACCCATACATGCCATATATTCATTTTAACAATCAATGATCCATGGTTCACTCACTAAATGTCAATAACCTAATAATTCCTTCATGAGTAAGAAAACATGGAGAAATGAAAAACAAACATGATCAATGGGGATATCTATCATCATACTACACATACACACCACAAAATCAAGTTTATAACTTCAAAACTCACAAAATACCCAATCCACCATTGTTGGTCAAGCTTAGAAAAGAGCAAGAACAAGAACAAAACACACAAAACTATAAGAGTCATACAATCAAGATAAACTAGATTCACCCCCTTACCTTGGTTAGATTCTTGGCTCTAGCTTGGTTTGGATTTCTACAATTCTCTTCTTCTCTTTGTTTTTCTCTTCTTTCTCTTCTCTTCACAAGTTTTCTTTCTTTCTTTCCAAAATATCCCAAAATATCTCTTTTTCTCTCTATATCTCTTTCTATTTCTCTACTTCTCATTTTCACCCACTCAACTCTCATAAATTCTAATTTTGGCCCAAATGTTACTAAACATTAATTCTAACCAATTAACACCCAAAACATAATAATTACACACATGGAAAGTAATAAGTAAAATATTAACATAATTAATATTTACCGACCGACTCGACTCAAAAACGGTAAAATTAGGGAAATGTAGCAAACATCACAATTAATCAGAAAAACACATTTACGGGTGTTACAACCCTCCCCCACTTAAAAGATTTTCGTCGTCGAAAATAAAGATTTACCTGCTACAAACAACTCAGGATAGGAGTCTCGCATCTTACTCTCCAACTCCCAGGTCAAACTCTCACCTGCCGCACTTAACCATACGACTTTCACCAAGGCGATCTCCTTGCCTCGCAGAGTCTTAGTCTCACGATCCTCAATACGCACCGGCATCGTCTCAACCGTCAGGTTCTCACGCACTTGTACATCATCCATCTGAATCACATGAGATGGATCCGCAATGTATCTCCTCAACTGGGACACATGGAATACATCGTGCAGATTAGCAAGACTTGGCGGTAACGCCACCCGATACGCAACTTTGCCAACTCGCTCCGATATCTGATAAGGACCAATAAAACGCGGAGTAAGCTTCCTCGATTTCAAAGCTCGTCCAACACCAGTCATAGGCGTAACTCTTAAGAATACATGATCACTAGCTTGGAATTCCAAATCTTTCCTTCGCTTGTCATGATAACTCTTTTGCCTACTCTGTGAACTTCTCATCTTCTCACGAATAAATTTCACCTTCTCTGTAGTCTCTCTCACCAAATCAGGTCCGAGTACCACACTCTCGCCCGATTCAAACCAACACAATGGAGTTCTACACTTACGACCATATAACGCTTCAAAAGGTGCCATTCCGATACTAGAATGAAAACTGTTGTTGTAAGTGAATTCTATCAATGGAAGATAAGTATCCCACGAACCTCCCTTCTCTAGAACACATGCCCTCAACAAGTCTTCTAACGATTGAATAGTCCTTTCGGTCTGACCGTCTGTCTGAGGATGATAAGCCGAACTCAACCTCAACTTAGAACCTAGAGCCTCTTGCAAACCTTTCCAAAAATCTGATGTGAACCTTGGATCTCTATCCGACACAATACTCAACGGCATACCATGTAGTTTCACAATCACCTTGATATAAATCTCAGCTAACTTCGCAACTGGAAAAGTGATGTTAATAGGAATAAAGTGAGCAGACTTTGTCAACCTATCAACAATCACCCAAACCGCATCGAAACCTCTCACAGTATTTGGTAAACTCGTCAATAAATCCATAGAAATACTATCCCATTTCCACTCTGGAATATCCAACGGTTGCAACAACCCTGCAGGACGCTGATGCTCCACTTTCGACTTCTGACATACCAAACACGCATATACAAACTGAGCCACATCTCTTTTCAAACCAGACCACCAAAAGATTTTCTTCAAATCCTGATACATCTTATTGGCTCCCGGATGAATACTCAAACTGCTTCTGTGACCTTCCTCTAAAATCATCTTCTTCAGCTCGGAATCATCAGGTACACAAATCCGACCACGGAATCTCAAAACACCCTGACCATCCACTCTGAAGTCGCCATCATCACTTTGATTTGCCACCTTAAACAAATCAACAAGTTTCACATCCATCTTCTGTCTCTCGCTAACGGTCGAAAGAAAATCATTCGTCACTTTCAACATACCCATCTTCACACTACCTGGCGTCAATTCACATACTAAACTAAGATCACGAAACTGCTCCAAAAGTTCCCACTCCTCCGCCATCATCGCGGACATATGCAAAGATTTCCGACTCAAAGCATCGGCGACCACATTAGCTTTACCAGGATGGTAATTCAAGCTAAAATCATAGTCTTTCAAGAATTCCAACCACCTACGTTGTCTCATGTTCAATTCTTTCTGATCAAATAAGTATTTCAAACTCTTATGATCACTAAAGACCTCGAACCTTGCACCGTAGAGATAATGCCTCCAAATCTTTAATGCAAAAACAACCGCAGCTAACTCTAAATCATGAGTGGGATAATTCTTCTCATGAATCCTTAACTGCCTCGAAGCGTAAGCCACCACCTTAACTTCCTGCATCAAAACACCACCTAACCCCATATGCGATGCATCACAATACACCACAAACGGTTCCTCAGGATCAGGTAAAACCAAAACCGGAGCTGAAGTCAACCTTCTCTTCAACTCTTCAAAATTCCTTTCACAAACTATGTCCCAAATAAACGCCTTACCATTGTAAGTAAGCTGAGTTAACGGAAGTGCCAACTTCGAAAAGCCTTCTATGAATCTTCGGTAATAACCTGCCAAACCTAAGAAGCTTCTGATCTCAGTAACCGATCTCGGAATCTCCCATTGTAGCACCGCATCTACCTTGGATGGATCCACTGCAATCCCGTTACCTGAAATCACATGACCAAGAAAACTCACCTCTGATAACCAGAACTCGCACTTGGATAACTTAGCATACAACTGCTTCTCCTTCAAAACCTGTAGCACAACACGCAAATGCTCCTCATGCTCTTCCGGAGACTTAGAATAAATCAAGATGTCATCTATGAAGACCACAACAAACTTATCCAACTGATCATGGAATATGCGATTCATATACTCCATAAACACACCAGGTGCATTAGAAACTCCGAACGGCATCACCAAAAACTCATAATGCCCGTACCGAGTCCTAAACGCAGTCTTCTGAATATCTTCCTCCTTCACCCGAATCTGATGGTAACCAGATCTTAAATCAATCTTGCTAAACACACTGGCTCCCACCAATTGATCCATCAAGTTGTCAATCCTAGGAAGCGGATACTTATTCTTAAT
This sequence comes from Vicia villosa, assembly GCF_029867415.1. Classification (NCBI taxonomy): domain Eukaryota; kingdom Viridiplantae; phylum Streptophyta; class Magnoliopsida; order Fabales; family Fabaceae; genus Vicia; species Vicia villosa. The sequence goes on along the minus strand of NC_081182.1, from coordinate 115,009,408 downwards.
TGTCACCTTGTTCAACTGGCGATAATCAATACACAACCTCATGTTTCCATCCTTCTTCTTTACCAACAAAACTGGAGCTCCCCATGGTGAAACACTAGGCCTCACAAAATGTTTTGCTAGCAACTCTTCCAATTGTTTCTTCAATTCCACTAACTCTGATGCCGACATTCTATATGGCGCCATAGAAACAGGCCTCGTACCAGGAACTAGATCTATGGAAAACTCCACCTCTCTCTTTGGCGGCACATTAGAAAAGTCTTCAGGAAACACTTCGGGAAATTCTCGCACCACTGGAAAATCCCCAACTGCAGCTCGACTCTCCACAGTCAACGATGCAAACACGCCAAACAATTGTGCTCCATCAGCTAACAGTCGATTCAACTCCTTGGTAGATAAGACACCAAATTCCGCATCCTTCTCCAGAAATGGAAACCTCACCAACTTATGATAACAATCGATATGGACACGATTATTCATCAACCAATCCATTCCCAGAACCACGTTTAACTCGTTCATCGACAAACAAATCAAATCAACAGTAAAGTCCTTACCGAAGATTGATACCAGACAATTCTTACAAACTAAGGAAGTAGTCACCGACCCCATTGCTAGTAAATCGATAACCATCTCACCACCCAAGTCAGATAGAACAAGACCTAATCTTTTAACACAATCATCGGCTATAAAACAATGCGAAACACCCGTATCAATAATAGCAATTAAAGAAATGCCATTAATAAAACAAGTACCTCTGATCAGTCGATCACCCTTGTCCGTCTGAGTTCCAGCCAACGCAAACACCTTCCCACCAGCTTGAACTTTCTTCTTCGGACATTGACTGCTCATGTGTCCCTCTTCACCACAATTAAAACACACTATTCCCTTGAACGTACAGTCGGATGACATATGTCCTGCCCTTCCACACTTGAAACATTTCCTCATGTCACCATTGCAGACATTACTTTTGTGGCCAGGTTTACCATACTTAAAACATACAATCTTAGCAGGAGCATCTCCCCCACTAAACCTTGGTCCATAATTCATCTTTTGCTTACCCTTCCCTCTATCATACGGCTTCCCACGATTCTGCGGACCTTTGTTCCTCTTTTCATTAATCACCTTATGATGAGCATTATTATCCTCATCATAAATCCTACAGCTGTCCACCAAATCTGGAAACACCCGAATCTTCTGATACCCTACTGCCTTCTTGATATCAGAACGTAACCCATTCTGGAACTTAATGCATTTAGAAAATTCTGCTCCCTCACCAACAAAGTGCGGGTAGAATTTCACAAGTTCATTAAACTTTGCCGCATATTCAGACACAGACATGCTGCCTTGAACCAAAGCCAGAAACTCAGTCTCTTTCTTTCCACGGACATCCTCCGGGTAATACTTCCTCAAAAACTCCCTCTTGAACACCGTCCAGGAAATCTCTTCACCGGTTGCTTCTAACCTTGCCAAAGTCTCCAGCCACCAATCATCAGCCTCCACAGCTAACTGATGAGTGCCATACCTGACTTTCTGCTCTTCCGTGCAATCCATCACACAAAAGATTATCTCCATCTCCTTCATCCAAGTCAAGGCTCCCTCAGGGTCATGCGTTCCCTTAAACACAGGAGGATTCTCCCTCTGGAACGTCGCTAAACTCCGAGACCTTGCATTCTCACCGGTATGCATAGCTTCAGCCATAGCTTGCAATGCAGCAGCAATAGCAGCGTCATTACGTCCAGCCATCTCTAAACTTCACAATAACACCAAGAGAAGTAAGCCCAAGGAATAACACAAGAATTGTTAGACCAAACGACACGACACTTGGTCGGACAAGACCGATCCGCTCTGATACCACTAATGTAACACCCCAATTCTACCCAGGCATATAGGTACAAATATCAGAGTATAAAAATTAAATTCATAAAAACAATTAGGGCGTTACACTTAAGTAACCACGTAACCAAACATAACATACTCGCAAAAGATGCGTAACACAATTAATCAAAGAGGAAAGATTCTCATAAACACCTGAATGCATTCATACTTATATATATGCGTCGGTAAACAAAATATCCACAACATTCCTCCAAAATACACCGTATGAGAAGGTATCCAAAATACATAATACGAATGCATCTAAAGGATCAAATATACATCAAAAGGATCCTATAAGCATTATCTACAAAATAAGTGTTTGATCCCCCCCTAGGTGTTACGTATCACGAGCGGACGACACCAAAATGGACGACTACAAAAAAGAGCACCTACACTTGCGGATCACCTGCACATTACCCACGAGTAGGTAACATTAAGGCAGAAGGGTGAGAATATAATTCATAATGAAAGCATGATAAATATAGTAATGCCCACAAGTATCATCAAGAATCATATAACAAAGTAATCCACTAAGTCAACCACAATCAATATATAAGTAATGCGACACATGAATGGTAACATAAATTATAAAGACTGACGATGATGAATGAGACTCGACTATGCATATGCATGTGGTACCAAATCCGGAGTAAAACTCCTCCTTGTCATCATGACAAATACACCTACCGAGCATTATGCTGGGACTTTATTCCACTCAGGAAGCCCGCAGGCTGTCGTCATCGAGCATTTAGCTCCCATTGATGACCTCTTGCCACTCAGGCTAATATACCGTTACCGAGCATTAAGCTCCTACTGGTAACCAATGCCCGCAGGCCATCTGTTAACAGCATTCCACCATTAACGTATTGAAATGTTATGCTGTGCATACAAACGACTCGATTACATAACAACAACAACAACTATAATATAACTCGGTCACATATCCACATCACACCGACTATCTTAATCCACACGGATACATCACCAAAATTGCCACTCAGGCGTTCATAGTCACACAACACATATACCGTCAAAACATACTTGATTAGCAAATATCATTTCACAAAATACATTTATGAATAATCATTCAACCACCAACACACCCCTCCTTATCATAAAGCATACTCAAGGGTTCTCATAATACTTCAAACGGCGCGTAGAAACGACCTACGGTTCAAAAGATACGACAAAACGAAGTTTGAAAAAACTATATTTCGCACGGTCCGCTTGGGCTCCGCTCAGCGGACCCAGACAGAAAATTATCAGACAAAAATGCAGAAACTCCGCTCAGCGGACCTTCACAGAGATTTTTCTGCAAAAGGACCTCCGCTCAGCGGACCCCCTCCGCTCAGCGGACCTGCGTAAACCTAGAAAAATCAGTTCTGCAACAGACCTGCAAAACCCCACCCAATCATCTCAAAACCTCAAATAAGCTTCCCTACACATCCTACACAACCCATACATGCCATATATTCATTCTAACAATCAATGATCCATGGTTCACTCACTAAATGTCAATAACCTAATAATTCCTTCATGAGCAAGAAAACATGGAGAAATGAAAAACAAACATGATCAATGGGGATATCTATCATCATACTACACATACACACCACAAAATCAAGTTTATAACTTCAAAACTCACAAAATACCCAATCCACCATTGTTGGTCAAGCTTAGAAAAGAGCAAGAACAAGAACAAAACACACAAAACTATGAGAGTCATACAATCAAGATAAACTAGATTCACCCCCTTACCTTGGTTAGATTCTTGGCTCTAGCTTGGTTTGGATTTCTACAATTCTCTTCTTCTCTTTGTTTTTCTCTTCTTTCTCTTCTCTTCACAAGTTTTCTTTCTTTCTTTCCAAAATATCCCAAAATATCTCTTTTTCTCTCTATATCTCTTTCTATTTCTCTACTTCTTATTTTCACCCACTCAACTCTCATAAATTCTAATTTTGGCCCAAATGTTACTAAACATTAATTCTAACCAATTAACACCCAAAACATAATAATTACACACATGGAAAGTAATAAGTAAAATATTAACATAATTAATATTTACCGACCGACTCGACTCAAAAACGGTAAAATTAGGGAAATGTAGCAAACATCACAATTAATCAGAAAAACACATTTACGGGCGTTACACAAGTCACTTATGTTATAGTACATAAAGTTCAATCTTGAAGGCTCTGTTTTGAGACATAGATGCCTTCAAGATTAACTTGCCACTTGAGTCGATTACTCTCATAATATTATCTTTTATTAACACTTTTTATTTTTTCTCAATCAGTTGCCTTATGCTGAGCAATTTGCTTTTCATGAATGTTATGAACAATACATTGAAAATCACTAATTATTTGCCATATTTCCTCTTGATCAGAACATCACCAATACCTTTAGAAACTAAAACATTGACATTTGCATATTTCACCTTGTTTTTCATAAAGGGATCGAAGCTGACAAACCAATTTCTCCTTCCAATCTTGTGTGATGAGCAACCTTAGTCTAAGTACCATTGATCCTTGAATATTTCTTCTTCTTTCATTGGGACCATCAGTACAACTTCTTCTTCATGCCTGAAAATTTTGCCTCACTTTCTTGATTATTTCTTTTATTTTCAGGATAATCACTAGTATAATGACCATGCTTTTGACAATTGAAGCACTAAATATGATTGTTATCAGCTTTCTTTCCACCACCTCATCCTCTACTTGCAGGACCACCGTTGTGATTGGTTTATGGATTGTCTCTAGTTCAACGATTTTCATTCATGTTGGTAATTCGTACCATTTGAATTGTTCTAAGCTCCTCTACATTTTTTTTCCTTCCATATTCCATATTCCTTTTCCTTTCATTTTATTTTATTGATTGTTCCTACAGAGCTATATCAATTTTCATCTTGCTTGCAGATCTTTCATCCATTCTTTATTCATGAGATTCAAGTGTCCCTTGAAACTCTTCTATTGTCATGCTTGAAAATCCTTCGATTATTCTATGGCTACAACCACATTATCAAATTTTGGAAGCAATGACCTCAAGATCTTTGCAACTACAAACTTGATGTCAACACTTCTCTACCCATCTTGATTTAATTCACCAGTCTTGTTACCCTAGTGAAGAAATTAGCTACACTTTCACTTTCATCCATCTGAGAAAACTCATACGTTCTTTTGTTAGTTTGTAACTTCACTTCTTTCACCTTCTCAACACGTCCAACATATTTCTATAGAATTTCCCATTCTTTCCTTGATGATTCTGCATCACCAACTTTCTCAAAGGTATTTGGATCAATATAGTGATAGATTCTAAAAGATATTTATAATCTTTCTTCTTTAAATCTTTATATGAAACCTTTTGTTTATCCATGGAATTGTTGCTAATTGGTGTTATTCCATTCTTCATATGATCCCAAACATCTTGATAACATAAAATAACCTTCATCTGCTTACACCAATTATCATAATTCTTGCCATTCAAGATGAGAACATTTGCTTGAAAATTCCTGTTTAGATGTATAGTCATTGCTATATGCTTCCTAAGAATTGCAGTCAGTGCTCTAAATAATAGGTGTTGGAACTGGTCTTGACAAAACAAAATTTAATCACTTTCTTGATTGATTCAAGATTCTCATTCTTCACTCTTCACTTAGGTAATTCAACCACATCTTGGTTGCAAGATGATTCCTCCATACAAATATTTAAAGAGAGAAGAGATACTTTGAAAGAGAAAAGAGAAGAAGAGTGAAGATAGGTTTGGGAAGAGGGGAAGAAGAATGTATTAATTGATTATTACTAACAAGTATAAAGACTCTTATTCCTACTTATAATGATATTACTTACACATCAAATAGTTTTCAAAATAATTCCTTTCGACTTAATACAACATGCATTCGACTCTCTAAATTCGAATTAATACAAACTCTATTGGAATCTGGATAATACACACAACTTCAACTACTACTTTCTATATTGGACTTTTTGTCGAATACATACAGTTTCAACTACTACAAACTATTATTTGACTCTATCGAATACATGTTGCTTTGACTCATTCAAATTCTGCAGCTACACATACATGCTTACAAATTTAATACACCGCCTAATTTATAATGTCTAAGCTATCTAAATTCATCATATATCTTAATCTCTTGAACATTTCCACTTGCACAACCTTTATCACGATGTCATCAATCTAATTCTTAGTTTTACAGTTTTCTAAGTTCAACTTCCCATTTGTTACTTGCTCTCTAAAATAATGAAATCTCATCTCAATGTGTTTGCTTCTTTCATGTGCTATCAGGTTCTTGTCCAAATTTATAGCATACATTTTATTAATCCTAATGATCATTACTCCATGATTTTTAAATGTAATCCTCTTGATCAGATTCACCATCGATGTAGATTGACATGCATAAAGAGAGGAAATTATGTACTCATCCTAGCATGACGACAAAGCTATAACAAGTCCTTATCTTAAGCTTCGAGAAACTGGTGCATCATCTAGCATAAACACACAACTAGTTGTGAATTTTTTATCCTCAGCATCACCACACCTGCTCGAGTCAGTGTATCCCACTATTTTGCATTTGTTTCCTTCATCTACTATAAAAAACAAAATATCACAGTATAGTGTTCCTTAGAGATGTCTTAGTATCCTCTTGGTGGCTTCATGAGACGCCTTCGGCTTTTGCATGAACCTACAAACCATACCTACATTGTATACTATCTTAGGCCTTGTGTGACAAAGGTATCTTAATGATCCAATGAGTCTTCTATACTAAGTTGGATTGACTTCATCTTCACCTAGATCCTTTGTGAGCTTTAATCTTGGTTCACCTGGTGTCGAAGTTGCATTACAATCCCCCATCTCAAGACTTTTGAGTAACTCACTTGCATATCTTCTTTGGTGTAGCATCAATCCTCTAATACTCTTGTAAAATTATATACCAAGGAAATATGAGATTTTTCCCACGTCAAACATTTCAAATACCATTTTTAGGTCACATTTAAAGTCTTCAATATCCTTCTTGCAACTATATGTTATCAATAGGTCATCTACATCGAGACAAAGTATGAGCAACTTTCTCCCACTACTTCTGACATATACACCATGCCCAGTTGTTCACTTTAAAAACTCCTTCTCCCGTAGAAAACCATCTATCATCTTATTCCAAACTCTTAGATCTTGTTTAAGTCCACACAAGTAGTTGTGCAACTTGTATACCTTTCTTCACAAAACAAACTATTTATGCTTCATAAACTTCTTCAACTAAAGGGTCATTCAGAAATGCACATTTTACATTCATATGACACATATACTAGTTGTTTATGTTTGCTAGGCCAACAACCAACCTGATTGTTTCTATCATAGTAAGTAGTTCAAAAGCTTCATCAAGGTTGATTCCTTCTATCTAAAGAAATCATCTGGCTACAAGTATAGATTTATGTTTGGTTACTTCTCCTTTTGGACTTTACTTTACTTTGTACACCCACTTCACATTAATTGCATTACTGCCTCGTGGTAATTTGACAAGGCTTTGTGCAACCTCTATACCTTTCTTAACAAAACCAACTAGTTGTGCTTCATAAACTTCTTCATCTAAAGGGTCATTCAGAAATGCATATTTTTCATTCGTATGACACATATACCAGTTGTTTATGTTTGCTAGGCCAACAACCAACCTGATTGTTTCTATCTTAGTAACTAGTGCAAAAGCATCATCAAGGTTGATTCCTTCTATATAAAGAAATCATCTGGCTACAAGTCTAGATTTATGTCTGGTTACTTCTCCTTTTGGACTTTACTTTACTTTGTACACCCACTTCACATTAATTGCATTACTGCCTCGTGGTAATTCGACAAGTGACTAGGTTTTGTTGACCTCAATGGATTTCAGTTCCTCCATCATAGCTTGCATCTATTTTGAGTCTTTCAATGTGTCACTTACATTGACTGGCTCATATCTGCATAGAAATCACTGTGTACCAGCTCACCCTCCTCATTTATCCTATCATTAGATGTGCCCACATATTTCCACCTACCTTACAACATGTTTCTTGTCCTTTGGGTCTACTTATGCCTGTTTGAACTCTACTTCTTCTAGTTAAATTTCCTTGTCAACTTCACTAGTTGGTTCATCACATTGGATTTTACTTAATCATTCTTGGTGTTTTCATTCCAATCTCACTTCTTCAGTTGATCTATTCATAACTTGCATGTTTAAGGGATCAAATAGTTTGTATCTACAAGCTTAGTGATATCCTATCATGATCAGTTGGTTCGACTTTTCATCAAGTTTCCTTCTTAACTAGTTAGACACATGTTTATGTGCTCTGGATCCAACCACTCTCAGATGACTTAAGTTAGGCTTGACACCAGTCCGACAATCTTCTAGTGTGATTCTTTATAGCTTCTTGGTTGGATATCTTTTCAAGATGTATGTTGTATTCTACACAACCTCACCTCATAATTAATTTGGTAAGTACTTGTCATTTAGCATACTCCTTACCATTTTCATGATGGCCCAATTCCTCCTCTAAGTAGTTCCATTTTGTTGTGGGGTGTAGGATGGCACTACCTCATGCAAAATCTCTTCTTTTACACATAGTGCATCAAAATCTCTTGAAACACATTCTCCACCATCATCAGTTCATAGTGTTTTGATCTTTTGGCCAATTTTTCTCTCCACCATAAATATGAACTTAGTAACTACTTCAATCACATCACTTTTCTTCTTGATCGGGTAAATCCACAGTTTCATGTTGTATTCATTTATAAATTTAACAAAGTACATGTTACCTCCAATTGAATCTACCTAAAGAGGACCACACATAATTGAGCATAAGATCTCAATGGATGTTTCCAAATTACTTCTTTACACGCTTCATTTGAAATATGGATTTCTGGTAGACCTGAAACGATGGTTCTTCTTTTCAAATTCCCGATGTCTTTGAAGTTGAGATGTCCAAGTATGTAGTGCCATAGCCATTCATCCTTACTAACTGCAGTTGCTATACATTCGTGTTCCAGCAAATCAAGTTCAATCTTAAAGGTTATATTTTAAGACATAGGTGCCTTCAAGATTAACTTCCCACTTGAGTCGATTTCTCCCATCATTTTATCATCTATCAACACTTTGTAATTTTTCTCGATTAGTTTCCCTATGCTAAGAAAGTTGCTTTTCATGCATGTTATGTACAATACATGGGAAATCACTGATTGTTTGCCATCTTTCTTCATGACCATAACTTCACCGATACCTTCCGCAACTAAGGTATTGTCATTTGCAAATTTCACCTTGTTCTTCATAAAGGGACTGATGGTGACGATCCAATCTCTCCTTCCAGACATGTGTGATGAACAACCTCAATCTAAGTACTACTATTCCTTGAATATTTCTTCTTATTTTGTGACTATCAGTAACACTTCTTCTTCTTCTTCTTCTTCTTCTTCATACCTTGCAATTTTTACATCACTTTCTCAATTATTTCTTTTGTTGTAAGGATAATTAATAGCAAAGTGAACATGCTTCTGACAATTGAACCACTGAATATGACCCTTATCAGTTTTCATTCCACTACTGCTTATTCTACTTACAAGACCACCTCTGTGATTGCTTTTGTTTGTGAATTTTCTCTAGTTCGACAAATTTACTTTTTGTTGGTGACTTCTACCATTTGAATTGTTGTAACCTCCTCTACCTTTGTTGTCATTTCATATTCCTTTGCCTTTCTTTTCTTTTGTTGATTGTGCCTGCAACGCTATATAACCTTTCGCCTTGCTAGTATATCTTTCATCAATTCTTTTCAACTACATTATTGATGTCAATAATGACCTCAATATCTTTGCAACTATCGATCTTGATGTCAACACTTCTCCATTCATCTTGATTTCATTCATCAGTCTCTTTACCCTAGTGAAGAAATTAGCCACACTTTCTCTTTTATTCATTGGTCTTGACAGAACAAAATTCAACCACTTTCTTGATTATATTGATTCAAGATTATCGTTCATTACTCTTCACTTTAGTGATTAAACCACCCGTTAGTTGCGAGACATTTCCACGGCACAAAGATTTGAATAGAGAAGAGATAATTTTAAAGAGAAAATAGAATAAGAGAGAAGATAGGTTTGGGGAGAGAAGGAGAAGAATGTATTGATTGAATATTACTAACAAGTACAAAGACTCTTCTTCCTATTTATAATGAGATTACTTGCACATCAAGTAGTTCTCAAAATAACTCCCTTCGACTTTCTACAACATGCATTTGACTCTCTAAATTCGACTTAATAGAAATTGTATTCGACTCTGTCGAATACACACTTCTTCGACTACTACTTGTTGTATTGGACTTTCTATTGAATACATGCATATTCAACTACTACAAACTATTATTCGACTATATCGAATACATGTTATTGTGACTTGGTCAAATTCTGCGACTACACATAGATGCTTAACACAAAGAATTACTTATTTAAAACATAATAATTATAATAGGATATTTAAGTGTTGTATAAACTCATTGGTAGATGTTATCTATAAGTATCCTTTGGCCATGAGCAAACATTGAGGCTAAGCTGTAAATTACCTTTGCCTTGCTAGCACCGAATCGTGACCGCCTTCGATTTCATTTTACTGATAAACAGTATGCCATTTAAACATTTGCATAGATTGTGATAGAATATATACCTTTAAAATATATAGAGTTGTTATTAACTTAGAGTAAACACTTTTAGATTGGTTGACAAATCCTGAAATTATCATAGTAACACTCAAGTGTATAGTACACAGAGATTACAAAATGCTAAAAGAAGTGCATTTATGTCATTATCAGGTTCAATTCCTTTGGATAGATCGACATATGCTATGTGATACAGGAATAATATCTTTCCTGTCAAAGCTGCTGCATGAGAGCCACATTTCTTCTATTAGGCATATTTGTTTACCACTTTTCTGGCATGTTTCTTTATTAAGTCATTTATGTTCAGAAACTCATTATTTCGAGTTCATGCAGTAAGTATTTTATATTAAGACGATTTTTCTACATTTTATATTTAGAATGTGTGGCTATAATTGTTAGTGCTAAAACCCTTATGAGAGTGTTAGAGAGAATATGAAGAATGGAAAAGTGAATTGTATTATATAAATGTATACATGTATTTTTATATAAGTGATTACTTGTATCCCAAGTAATTATTATAACAAATTGAATTTGGATTATATAGCAACATTACCTTATGAACCAAGTAATTAATCACAAACTAATCACAATCAATTTGAGCTATTTCTAATTTCTTTTTCAAAATTAGGAATTTGTCGATCTACAATCCTTTGATGATAATGTGGACCGCTTATGCTTCACTTGAGTAATGTCTTACCTCAAGTTCACATTGATTTAACTTTTCCCTTTAGAAGTGAAGTCTAGCCTCAATATGCTTACTCCTTCTATATAGAACTGAATTTTTTGCAAGATTAATGACTGACTTATTGTCGATCTGCATCACTAGTGGTCTCTTTACTTCAACCTTCATCTCATCGAGCACATGTATATTACAAATTTCTTGACAAACAACATATGATCATTCTATATACTCAGCCTCACATGATAATAATTCCACCACATGTTGCTTTCTCAAGCACCATGAGATTGTGGCAACAAACACAATAGCTAGTTGTGCTTCTTCTATCCTCCTTATCTCCACACCAATCAACACCTGAATAGAAATTGATTACAACTTCTTTAACTTCAGTATCTTTTAGAAATAGAATTCCATAATTTAATGATCCGTTTAGGTATATCAGGATTCTCCTTGCAGCCTTCATGTGTGACACATTTGGTTCATCCATGTATCTGCTCACTAATCTGACTGGAAAATTTATATCAACTATGCTATTGCACACATACCTCAAAGATCCTAAAATATGTTTGAACAAAGTGACATCGACCATGTCCTCCTCTCTATGCTTCTCCAATATCAAATTTGGTTTGACAAGTGAGGATGTAGGATTTGAATCAGCCATCCCGAATCTCTTGAGTATTTCTTTGACATACTTTATTTGATGTAGCACCTAGGGGTTGTTCAAAAAAACCATGAACCGAACCGAACCGCTGAACTGTACCGAACTAAAGTTAAAATAACCGAACCATTAGTAATGGTTAGTGAACCAAACTTATATTTTATTAATGGTTCAAGAACCGAAACATTAACTAATTAACCAATATCCAATTAACTACGAACCGAACGTTTGTTATATTAGTTTCTAAATTGAATTTCTTTCAAAAGTAAAAAAAATTAAAATTGTTTTTTTTTTAAATTAAAAAAAATCACTTTTTTCGAAAATAAAAAAAGTTGATTTTTTACGAAAAATAAAAAACGATGATTTTTTACGAAAAATAGAAAATTCGATTCTTACGAAAAATAAAAAAAGTCAATTTTTTTGAAAAGAAAAACGTCGATTTTTTAAAAAAAATAAAAAAGTTGATTCTTACGAAAAATAAAAAAGTTGTTTTTTCAAATATTAAAAAACTCAATTTTACAGTAATTTCAAAAAATGTGATTTTACTGTATTTTCGAAAAAAACTCGATTTTACTGTATTTTCATAAAACTCAATTTTATTCTATTTTTAAAAAACTCGATTTTAATGTATTTTCACAAACTTCAACTTTACTATATTTTTAGAGAAACTCGATTTTATTGTATTTTCAAAAAACTCAATTTTACTGTATTTTTGGAAAAACTCGATTTTACTATAAATTCGATTTTACTGTATTTTTGGAAAAACTCGATTTGGAAAACGTGATTTTCCTATATTTTCAAAAAACTCGATTTTCCTGTATTTTTAAAAAACTCGATTTTACTGTATTTTTGTAAAAGAAACTCGATTTTACAGTAATTTTGGAAAAACTCGATTTTAATGTAATTTTTAAATACTTGATTTTACTATATTTTCAAAAAACTTGATATTACTGTATTTTCAAAAAACTCATTTTATTATATTTTCAAAAAAAACTCGATAATATGGTATTTTTGAAAAAAAATCGATTTTATCGTATATTCAGAAGACTCGATTTTACTGTATTTTTAGAAAACTAGATTTTACTATATTTTTGGAAAAAACTCGATTTTATTGTAATTTTTGGTGAAAAAATCGATTTTACAATATTTTCAAAAAACTTGATTTTTTGAACATATAGTAAAATCAAGTTTTTTGAAAATACAGTAAAATCAAGTTTTTACAACATATAGTAAAATCGAGTTTTTTTCAAAATACAGTAAAATCAATTTTTCGAAAAACACAGTAAAATTGAGTTTTTTTGAAAATATAGTAAAATCGCGTTTTCTGTAAAAATATAGTAAAATTGAGTTTTTATAAAATACAGTGAAATTGGGTTTCGCTGAAAAATACAGTAATTTCGATTTTTTAAAATACTGTAAAATTGAGTTTTTGAAAATATAATAAAATTCAGGTTTTTTAAAATAAGGTAAAATCGAGTTTTTTAGAAAATTCATTAAAATCAAATTTTTGAAAATACTGTAAAAATTGAATTTTTTTAAAAATATAGTCAAATTGATTTTTCCTAAATTACAGTAAAATGGGGTTTTTTTCCTGAAAATACAACAAAATCGTTTTTTCAAATACAGTAAAATCAAGTGATTTGAAATTACAGTAAAATTGGGTTTTCAAAAAAAAATTTACTGTAAAATTGAGTTTTTTTTTAAACCAAACATAACAGTTTAGTTTTTTAACAAATGATTTAGTTTGAAATTTTTTGTCTTCTAATGGTTTGGTATGGTTCGGAATTAAGAACCGATATACCAAACTAAAACCTTTGGTTCTGTTAGGTTCTAGAAAAATTGAAAGAGTTCAGTTCAGTTCGGGTGATCTTATATAATGGTTTGGTATGGTTTGGTTCAGTTTTCTTACAGAATTGTACCATGAACAGTCTCAAATTAACTACCAAGCATTAGATTTAATGCTGGTAGAAGATCCATGATCCATTATATCCAACTTTAAACAGGTCATTCTTTCTTTGACAAAAAACCGATACCTGAAACTTTAAACATTTATTTAATGTAGAGATTATGATAAGAATCTGATTTGTTAACATTATACATCCTTTATTGCTTACCTTTTTTTACCATATCTTTTGTTGCAGGTGATTTTTTAACATTATACATTCTTTATTATTGACCTTTATTAGTTAGCCAAAAAGGAGAAATGCAGGAAGGAATGAATGAGGGTTTAGGTTCTTTTTAATTCTCTGGTTTTTGGCTGGGATTATGTTTGGTAAAACTAACTTATGTGAAGATGTTGAAGATGTTCTATCTTCAACTAAGAAGACATGTCGAACAAAGATGTCCTATTCTGGATCATTCGACATCGCGTCCAGGAAGCTGGTCTGGGCCTTTTGGATATGTCTGTTACAGTTGTAGAAGATTCAAAGAATATTATGCAGTTCTATATGGCGCTTAATTTGAGGATAAAACATTTTATCTATTTTCAACATATTTGATTGGTTTCTAAATTTGGAGAAGATTTAGGAAACTAAGATTTGAAGCCCAATCTTCATGGAGAAGATTGTGGAAGATTTTCTGGAGTGCCCTGCAGGGATTTGAAGCCCAAGTTCAGACCAGAAGATTATTATATATAGCAAGCATCAAACCTATTATTTTGTGGGAACTTACATTGTAGTTTGTGTTGGGGTTTGTGTTGTCTTATCTATTGTGAACAACTCCTATATCACATTGATAGAAGAGTTTGATGTTTTTATCGAGTTATAAGTCCGGTGTTCATTCATAAGCTTTTAAGCATTGAATGATTGTGTTTTCGAAGTGAGTCTTCTAATATTTGTAATTGTATTGAGGGGGATTTGAGGTGGGCCTCATACCTAGGTGAGTCTTAGGTAGAAGTTAGCACAGGTAGTGATTAAGTGAGAAGTCAGTAAACCGAAGGTTGTTTACGTGTGAACCGGAGGTTGTTTGCATAGCACTTTGTATTGATACTATCATAAAGGACTTATCCCTGGCTTGGTAACCTCCAAATTAGGTATTATTGATACCAAACTGGGTGAACAATTACTTGTGTTCTTTAAAGTTTCTATACTTTTATACTTTGTCAATGTGCGTGTTGGGAAAATGGAATCTCGACATCCTTTAGGGCATCTTTAATCTGAACGCCAGAATTTCAGTTGGTATCAGAGCAGGCATTCTGCTTTGACTCTGGGTGAGATTCAGGGAAGATAATTTCTAGTATAATAGACAAGGAAGGAGGAGGGTTCTTCAATAGACCATGAGAGTGAAAGAAGATGAGAGTGAAAACTTGAGAATGAAAGAAGATGAGAGTGTTCATGACTTTCACATGAATATTGTGGATATTATCAATGCCTCTAGTGCACTCGGAGAGAAGATATCTGATGCCAAGATGATCAGAAAATTTTTCAAATCTCTACCTAAGATGTTTCACATGAAGTTCATTGCTATTGATGAAGCCCAAGATATAAACACCATGAAAGTTGATGAGCTTATGGGATCTCTTCAAACTTTTGAGATGGGACTTGGTGAAAAGTATGAAAATGAGAAGAACTTAACATTTATGTCTGATGCTGAGAGTTTAAAAGACAAAGGTGAAGAGCTATCTGAAGATCTAGTCTTACTTGTTAAGAACAAGTCTCTCGACATCGACAAGTAACAGAGAGGTGGTAACAGGTCAAAAGCTGAAGAGTTTCCATATCAAGGAAAAGGAGTTCAGTGTCATGAGTGTGAACGGAATGGACACTTAAAGGAAGAGTGTTCTACATACCTAAAGAAGAAAGGAAGGAGCCTTGTTGTCTCATGGTTAGAAGCTATTTCTGAAAGTGATACTGAAACAACTAAACAGGTGACTGCACTGAATAGAGTCTATGAGGAAGAACCTGATAGTGAGGAGCTTACTTTTGAAGAGCTTGCATATTCCTATCCGGAGTTATGTTTCAAAAGTGAGGAAGTGTGCCAACAATTAAAGGCTCAAAAAAAGGCTATGACCCAGCTTCAAGAAGAAAAGGTAAAGCATTTGGCTATTATCTCCGATCTTGAAAATGAAGTGATGTCGCTCAGCTTTAAACTAGATAGTATAACTAAGTCTGGGGACTGTAGCCCTAAGGTTCTAGATGGGACTCCTCAATCTGGAAACCTAAAAACTCGATTGAAGTTTATCCAAGGTAAAGGAAAATAGAGGATATCCAATCAGATGCCTCAACAACATCAACATCTAGAGACTGCCTCAGGAGGAAAGTATCAGAAGTGGATATGTCATTATTGTGGGAGGATTGGTCATATAAAACCCTTCTGCTACAGACTATATGGCTACCCTAGATATAATCCTCATCCTATAAAAAGACAATATGTTGGTAAAACCAAGAGAAATTGGAAACCCACATAGGTTGTGAATGCCCTCATATTCAACACGTCTCTAAGATCTTTTACATATAAAGAGAGATGTCTACATAATGGATGTTTTCGTCACAAGACTAATATTCAGAATCCCTTGGCTAACTTTGAGCCACACGGGACTAGCTGTGATACCAGTAAAGACAAGTCTAAAAGGAATAATGTCTCACAACATGTCATGACATCTTGTAAAAACAAATTAAAAATTGGATCCAAAAATAATATTCATCGGGGAAGAACTATCATTAACCCTTTCCCTCTCTCTCAAGTGCCATATCTCACAAACCGTTGTGTCGAATCAACAATGTCTCAACATTCCTCTTATGAATCCATGCATGCTCAATCTGATGACCATGGCGCATCACCTAGGGTTTAAGATCCTCTTCAGATGATTAACGTATTTGATCTTGTGCTGAATGGCATCCCTCTTACTATGGTTGAACCCATGCGTGAGGAAGCAAGCTCTACTACTCCAAAGAAGGCTAAACCTTCTAGTAAGTCTTCTCTTAGTAAAATGGTTCCTAGAAGGGCATTGAGGGTAGGAAATCCTAAACCAACAAACATATTTAGGGTTAATGATAGTTCTGATAATACTGAGCATGCTAAGATGGTATAGACTAACAAGCAAATCAGGAGGATGGTGGCCTCCATTCTAACTGATATTAGGTCGAATGATGGGCAAAATGTTCCAACATCTTCTGCTAAAGGAACTGGTGCTAAAGGTGATTCTTCTCACAATTCTGTTGATGATGGGATTTCTATTGAAAGAAGGAGCAAAAAGAAGGCAGATGTTTGTGTGCCTAGGGCAGTGATTAATCTGGATGATTTTTCTCTAATCTTATTGCAAATCATGTAAATCCTATAGTAGAAGAGAGACTCAAGAAAAGAAAGGAAAAAGGTGTTGCCATTGAAGATTATCCTGCAAAGATTAAGGATGGCAAAGGAAAAATTATGGTTGGACCTACTAAAACTTGGAGTAAGGTTGTTGTTCCCTCAAGGAAGAGAAAGGAGATTTCTTCTAGTGATATTGAGACTGAGTCTAACGAAGATGTCCGGGACATCATGCCTCATAGAAGGTCTACTACCAAGAAGACCTGCGTGATCATTCCTGAGACACATACTGGGAAATGGCAGTATGTTGACTAAAGAAGAATTGCACTAGAAAGAGAACTAGGTAAAGATTTCTCCAAGTGCAAGGATGTGGAGAAGCTTATAGAAGCTACTGGATTAAGCAGGACTGTCACTGGTTTTGGTCCATGTTATGAAGGGATGGTTAGAGAATTTCTAGTTGGTGTGCCAGCAGGATGTGCTGATGCTAACAGCAAGGACTACAAGAAGGTTGGAGTTAGAGGAAGAGTATTGGACTTCTCTCTAGCAATGATTAATAATTTTCTGGGAAGATCTCTAGAACCTCAAGCTATATTAGATGTTACAGATGATCAGGTGTGTAGAGAGATCACTAGTGGGCAGGTCAAACATTGGTCTAATTAAGGAAAGTTATCTACTAGAAGGCTTATTGTGATGTTATACTTCATAGGAATACTGCTTTCAACTGGGTCCCCAGTAATCATACCTCCACCATTACTACGGGGTTGGGAAGATTCATTTTTGCTGTGAGTAAAAAACTAACCTATGACTTTGGAACTCTCATTTTTTATCAGATTCTTAAGCAAGCCATCTCTACTGCGGTCAAGATATCTATTTGCTTCCCCTCTCTCATCTGTGGGATTATTCTAAATCAGTACCCTAATGTTGTCGTGGGCACTGATAATGTGAATAAGAGGGATTCTCCTTTGATTATGCATTATAAATTGTTTGGTGGAACACATGTTCCAGACATTTCTTTAACATCTTCCCCGACATCCGGAGCTACGAGTTCCAAGCAAGGAGTCATTGCAACTTTGAAGGAATCTTGCAGAGAGCTGGATGATTCCATTAGAACTAGCACTGCTAGGAAGATTCAACTGGAGGGGCTGATCAAGACTCTGGTGGAGGAAGAAAACAAGTCAGAGTGCCCCTGAAGGTGAACAAACTAAGCATGAAAATGCAAATGATGGTTTTATTGACCATAATTCATCTGATGATGGGGAAGAGGAAGAACTCAATGGTGCCGAGGATACAAATACTGATGATGAAGTTGAGGCTGACACTGATACTAAAGCTTGCGATGGCATTGCTCCTTAAGATCTTTTCTCATTATGTTTTTTGTTGTTGTTTTGTTTTCTTTGTAAGGGTTAAATGCCCAGGATATGCTTAGCATTGTAACTATATGCTACTATTTTCTAGGGATTTTTTGTGTGGTTACTTACAAACCTTGCTTTGTCCTATTATGGCTAAAAAGGGGGAGTAATATTGTGTGTGCTATTTCTCTCTGATGTGTTGCTGATCAATTGTTGTTGTTGAGAGGGAGTGTTTTATTTGTCCTTAGCAGGTGTGAAGAGCTGGATTGGCATGTATGCATTAATGTCAGATACCAACATGTCTTGACATCGTGGTTGGGAAATTGCATTTCTCCACTTTTGAGCATATTCCACTAGAAAACTAACAGGTTGTTGCATGTTTTTATTTCTGCTGCATCTCTAATTATGGAACTGCTTGTGTGTATTCTCTACAAGGCTAAGAATTTTTTCAGTGTTTGATTTATTTTCATACACTAGTTTAATAAGTTGTTTTATCCAAAATAAGCCAAAGGGGGAGATTAATTCTCTGGTTTCTGGTTGGCATTATGTTTGGTAAAACTAACTTATGTGAAGATGATGAAGAAGATGTTCCATCTTCAACTAAGAAGACATGTCGAATAAATATGTCCTATTATGGATCATTCGACATCACATCCACGACAGTTGGGCTGGGCTTTTTGGATACGTTCGTTACAATTTGAGAAGATTCAAGGATTATTATGCAATCCAATGTGTCACTTGATTTGAGGATAAAATATTTTATCTGTTTTCAACATATTTGATTGGTTTCTAAATTTGGAGATGATTTAGGAAACTAATATTTGAAGCCCCGTCTTCATGGAGAAGATTGTGGAAGATTTTCTGGAGTGCCCTATAGCAATTTGAAGCCAAATCCAGACCAGAATATTATTATATATAGAAAGCATCAAACATATTATTTTGTGGGAATTTACATTGTAGTTTGTGTTAGGGTTTGTGCAGTCTTGTCTATTCTTAACCACTCATATATCATATTGATAGAAGAGTTTGGTGTTTTAATCGAGTTATAAGTTATGTGTTCATTCATAAGCTTTTAAGCATTGAATGACTGTGTTTTAGAAGTGAGTCTTCTAATATTTGCAATTGTATTAAGTGGGATTTGAGGTGGGCCTCTTACCTAGGTGAGTCCTAGGTAAAAGTTAGCATGGGTAGTGATTAAGTGAGAAGTCAGTAAACCGGAGGTTGTTTACGTGTGAACCGGAGGTTGTTTGCATATTATTTTAAATTGATACTATCATAGTGGACTTATCCCTCGCTTGGTAGCCCCCAAAGTAGGTATTGTTGATACCGAATTGGGTGAACAATTACTTGTGTTTTATAAAGTTTCTGTAATTTTATACCTTGTCATTGTGTGTGTTTGAAAAATGGTGTCTCGACACCCTTTAGGACATCTTTAATCTGAACGCCAGAATTTCAGTTCCGCAGGTCTATGCGTTTTGGAAGTTTGAATGTTTATTTTAAGGAAAAAAATTCCAATGATTCTGTTTGTGTCTTTTTTATTTTAAGTTTAAGTTAATGTTTATGTTTCTGGAATTATGTAATATCAATAAATTGAATGAAAAATTTCATTAAGTTTCTTTAAATTATTAATCTCATTTGTTAGAGTTTTCAACATGTTTTTACTAACTCTAAACATAAAGTTGTGAAAACTCTCACAAAAGAGTGATAAAACAATTATGGGTTAATTGTATATTCATCATGAACAATTTAAGAGTCATGTTTTCCTTAAGAATACCTCTTCAGATTTGAATTGGTCCCTTAAATTGATTTCGTTCCATAATTTGTTTTTTGAAATAATCCATGTAAAATTGGATTTTCTTACATGTCAGGATATATATTAACATGGGTAAAAATTGGTGTTAACATTCAATTGTGGATATCCATTAGGTTTTAACTTCAATTTGTTTGCTATATCAATATGTAAATCTTGACAACTACTACAACATGAAAAATTAAATTAATATTTTTATACTTCTTATAATTCTGACTTTTCTATTTTATTTTTTATCATTCGATATAATTATAATTATGGGTCGAGACTGCATAATTTGTATATACGTTTCCGACGGGCCGAGACTACTTAATTTGTATATATTATATATATTTTTTAACCATCACTATATTATATTTATTTACTATTTATAGCAAATTTGTGCGACCCGTGCGAACGCACGGGTAGATGACTACTTAATTATTTCATTTATTTTTTCTACTAAAATATACATTTCCAACGGACCGAGATTACTTAATTTGTATATATTTTATATAAATTTTTTAACCAACACTATATTATAATTATTTACTATTTATAATGACACTGAGCAACCTGTGCAAACGTACGGGTAGATTCAAACTTAATTATTTCATTTTTTTTACTAAAATATACATTTTTGACGGACCGAGACTACTTAATTTGTATATCTTTTATATACATTGATTAACCATACTATACTATATATTTTTTTAATATTTATAAAAACATTGTGCGACTCGTGCGAACGCACGAGTCTCTTACTAGTTTTATGAATTGAAATGCAAAAAATTAAAGTCTATGATCTAACTAAGAGAAACCTCGTTGGTTTTCTCCCAAACAGTGATGGTATAAAGGAAATTGGGACTTCAAATGATGGAACTTCTAATTCCATGAATATAAATGATTATTAGCATTTCTCATTGCCAAATACCCATCTATTATAACATATTGTGGAATCTTGTCACCCATTACTTCCACAAAAGTCTCCAAAATCCAAACATAAATTTCTTTAGCCTCATCACCAACTATTGCACTTGCAAATATTATACTATGGTTATGATGGTTTAATCCTAAAAATATAACTACCGGTGTCATACCCTAATTTTTGACCCCCCTGAGATGTCACATCTTATAACATCTCAACTACTTCATCAACTCAAAGCAGATACCCAAAGCAGTCACTTGTTCACCGAGTACTCAAATTAGGGTTTCAAACCAGGAAATCCAATCAAAGGATCAATCAAATATGGAAATGATGCTCAACAAAATCATAGGGCTCAAGATGTTTCATTCATCCACCTATGATCTCCAATCTCAAGGCATCAAACCTCAAATCCATCAAAGTCACCAGATTAGGATTTTGAGCCTACTATGGACTAAAATCAAGGCTTTCACCTGAGAAGACTCATAAAGCTTCAAAGAATAATCCAAAGAGCTCAAGTATCTTAAAATTATTCCCACATCAATATCCAATGCAAGATGTGCTTCAATTCAAGTTCAACAACCCCCAATTTTCATCTGGTCCACAATTAGGGTTTTTGACCTAATTCACCTGGGAAGTTGACTTTTGATTAAGACATGATCACATGGCTTAAAACATGATTCAAGGGTCTCCAATACATCATTATGATCCACTCACATCACTCATTTAAAGAGAAGGGATTGACTCAATTGGAATCCTCAAGAGTGCAGTTCATCTGGAAAAAGTCAATTGTGTAGGTCAACCTTTGACTTTTGAGAAATTTGGTCAACTATGGACTTTTAAAAATCAAAATCATCAACATATGATTATTAAAGTGATTTGATCAAGAAAAATCGAAAATTAATCAAGAATCAAAAGTCAACAAAAGTCAAAGTTGAAAAATTCAAAGACTTAGAAACATTCCAAGTGTTTTCAAGTGTTTTTATCATAACTTCATGGGCAAATAACTTTCAATTCAAGTATGCAATGAAAAATCTTCCAACATGGAAGTTGTAGATCTTGACCCAATGAACAACTTTGTCACAGATAAAGTTTTCTCAAAAGATAAACCATTTAAGAGATATGGGCTCATGAAGTCCCTTCCAAAAACACTTAGGCTATGTTTGCGAGTTTGAGGGGAGGGGAAGGCTTTCGAAAACGAAAATTTAAAAAAATATGAAAAAATATTTGACATTTTTTGAAAAAGTGATTTTGTTTAGAATGATAAAAGAGCCATTATCATTACTAAATATTTAATTTTCAGAATAGTATAACAACCTAAAAGATATTTGGAGAATTTATGTAAGCCCTCCAAAACCCTCCTTCAATACAATTTTTGAGTTCCTCTATTATATGGGGTTTTTGGTGTTATGAATAAAATCAAACCCTCCTACCCAAAATCTTTTTATTCTTTTCACTCAATCCTTCCTATTTTCCAAAGCCCTCCCCTCCCTTCCCCTCCAAACTCGCAAACAAATCCTTAGAGAAATTTCAAAGTCTTTTTAACAACTTGTTCACCAACTTCCAAGACTTTTTTCTCTAAGATCCAAGATGAATCCTTACAAGACATTAACAAGTGAATTGAAGTACATCATCTAAGCTTTCCAAAGAGTCCTAGTTCATCTCTTGATTCAATTTGAGCAAGGAGTTATGCATGGTGGAAGTAAGGCACTTAAAGTTGGACTTTAGGGATGACCAACTTTTCATTTTACCAATTTTTGTGCAAGTACCTCCACAAACTGGTGCTTCTCATTTCAATATTATCATAATAGATAAAGAGGAATCAATTGCATCATTGCATCAAATTTGCAAGGTACAAGAATTTTAAAATCCCATGTGATTATGTAATGATTACAAAATAGAATTTACGGCAAATTGGTGAATCATCAAGGGAATCTTTCCAAGGTCAATTGGATGCTCCTACACATAAAAAATGAGTTATAATATCTGATAGAATCAAGGGCTAGGGCTTGATCAAGTGGAATAAAAAAACCATCATTGCATTTTCAAGATATTTCACATTTCTTCCTGCATAAGTTATTCTCCAAGATGACCTCACTACACTACCTCACTCTCTTTCTATATCAGTCCAATAGCCTATAAATAGAGAGCTCATTCTCATTCAAATTCACTCCAAAGCAAAATCAATTCTTACTTTCTTCAATTTCTCTCCTTTTGCTCATTTTTTCAAAATTTCCATGGAGTGAAGAAGTGAATTCTTCAAATCACAAATCTTCCCTTGAAAATGAGAATTCACACACCTCAAACACTCATCCATGATCTGTAACATCAAAATCACAAAGTTCCACATTACACTCAAGCAAGCTGCAGATGGAATTGAGCAGGCCATTCCAGGTAGTTTGAAATCATTACAGGCATCCAAATACACTCCATAGGGTCAAGTGAAGGTGTCTAAATCATCAAACAACTTCTCGAACATCTCTAATTCAAAGTTCGATTTCCATTTTGAAGGTAAGCCTTGAACTTGGAATTCTGTGATTCATGCATTTTAAACATCCAAACAAGTTACCATCATGTTTCTACATATATATAGAATGATAACCCTAAAATAATTGGATCAATTCATACATATAACATGATTTAATTTTAAAAAATCAGAGTTAGGGTTCTTCACGAGTTCTACTGAAATTCTTAAGCTACACTAAAAATAAATGTGTTTTAAGACTACCATCATATTCCTCGTCCAAAATAGATCAAGTTTCAGGTTTATGTCAATAAATTTGGTTGAAAAATGACAGAGTTAGGAATTTGAATTTTCAAAAAGCTTGAGGTTGAAGATGAAGATGGTGACGCCATTTTTTTGAATTCCTAAACATGTTTAAAATATTATTAATTGGACGCGTATGTTTAACAACCCAAGCACGTAGCTCAGTTGATAAGAGTTTTGAGTGGCAAGTACAAGGGCGTGGGTTCAAACCTTGGCAAGACCAAACCCTTCTTTTTACCACTATTTTCTTTCATTTTCTTCACAACTTCACTTAATTAATTCACCCATCAAAATTAATCATTTTTAATTGATTTTTTGCACACTCCTCATTTAATATATATATATATATATATATATATATATATATATATATATATATATATATATATTGTATGAATATCCAAAAAAATAACAAAGTATATTTATTTGATGTATTTTTAATTAGTTGAAAAAGGCATGTTTTTAAGTATTTTAATACTTATAAAAATCATAGTTTTGATTTCTTTTCTCATATAATCTTTTTTAAACCTCCATGTGATTAAATATTTTTTTCTTAAACAATTTTTGATGTACATACCATGTTCACCTAGATTTAATTGTCTTTACACTTTAAGTCAAACTATTTTTTAGTATCGATCGATTGGACGATTAGGGTTTTCCTTCAACAAATCCATTCTTCTTTCTTTTCAAATCAGTTTTATTTCAATCAAAATAAGAAACCTCTTTCAAATAGAATCATTTGGGCCTCTTGATTTTTAAAGAATGTAAGACCCAACCCTTTTCTTTCTTTTCAAATAAATCATCTTTCACCTTTTTCTCATAAACAGTAAAATCTTTTGGTCCTCTTGATTTTTAAAGAGTGTAAGTCCCAACCCCTTTTTTTTGGTACATACAGTTCAATTTCAAATATTTCATTGGGCATCTTCTTTAGTATAAGCCCCA
The DNA here is from genome assembly GCF_029867415.1 of Vicia villosa. Taxonomy (NCBI): domain Eukaryota; kingdom Viridiplantae; phylum Streptophyta; class Magnoliopsida; order Fabales; family Fabaceae; genus Vicia; species Vicia villosa. The sequence goes on along the minus strand of NC_081182.1, from coordinate 114,984,496 downwards.
ATCCTTTGTACATACTTTTCAGTTTTAAAAACATTATTTTATGTACAAACTTTCCCATCCCCTTTTAAATCTCTGGTACTAAGAGGAGCATTATTCCCGGTGAAATTGCTCTTAGACCTTTGGGCCTCTCTTCTGAGTTATAAGCCCCAAGCCTTCTCTTCTATTTCTCATCTGTTTTTCAAAACAAAACTCTGGTACTAAAAGGAGCATTATTCTCCGTGAAACTGCTCTTAGACCTTTGGGTCTCTCTTTTGAGTTATAAGCCCCAAACTTCTCCTCTTCTTTTTCAAACTTCAATCTATTTTAAATTCAAACTTCAAACTGTTTTCAATCAAAACCTCAAACTTGTTTTCAATTTAAACTTTCAACCATTTTCAATTTAATTTCTCATCATGTTTTCAATTCAAATATCCTTTGGGCATCTCCTTGAGTATAAGTCCCATCCCTTCTTTCTCATCTCAGATTCTTGGGCCTCTATTACAATATAAGATCCAACACTTTTTGTTTATACAGTAAATAAATATTTTGGGCTTCTCTTTGAGTTATAAGACCCAACACCTTTTCTTTTCAATAAAGTACTCCACTATTTTCATCAAAAACATTCAACTGTTAATAAGGCTCTACACACATATAAGTCATGGGTATCCTCTTCATGCTGTGAGTTTTTATAGTTTTCATTTACTGCTTTAATATACCTTTGCCAAATATAAACTATATATATATATATATATATATATATATATATATATATATATATATATATATACTGCTTAGATCCTTGTCAAGAGAAAAACCCTAAGACAGATAAACTGTATATATATATATATATATATACTGCCCTAAGACAGATAAACTATATATATATATATATATATATATATATTATAGGACTATGACCAGGATTGAGGATTACTTCTCGGTGAAGCCTCTCCTAATTAGAATAACATAGATTCCTGCCACAAGATGAATTATTCTCAGTGAAACATCTTAAAACTCTTAGATCAACAATATGGCACATCCACCCAAGAGGATTATTTCTCGGTGAAACCTCTTACCCATTTGCTTAGAGGAAAATTAGGCAAGCCAACATAGCTTTCTCTTGTGCTAAAACAAGGACCATCGATGACCTTCGATGACCCTCGACCAGCCTCCTCTTGGGCTTACAATACAAGGACCCACAGGCTTCTTATAAGCATTTCCCTTCAGCTTCCTCTAGAGCCTGTATACAAGGACCATCAAGCTTCTTAATGAAGGATAGAAAAACACTTAGAAAGGGGGGGGGGGGTTGAATAAGTTTAGCTTTAAAACTTGTAAGATAAAAACTATTTGCACAATGATTTTTATCCTGGTTCGTTGTTAACTAAACTACTCCAGTCCATCCCCTTGGAGTGATTTACCTCACCTGAGGATTTAATCCACTAATCACACTTGATTACAATGGTTTTCCACTTAGCCAACTGCTAAGTCTTCTAGAGTATCCTGATCACAACTTGATCACTCTAGGAACAAACTGCTTAGACAACTTCTAAGACTTGCTAGAGTATACTTATCAACAACCTGATCACTCTAGAACTTACAAATTAATGTAAACAAATTCTTTTAAGAAAAACAATGCTTCTTATAAAGCTATTATCACAACTGTGATTTTCTCTTAAGTTTAAGCTTAAGTCTCACTAAGATATTACAACAACAATGTAGTGAGCTTGATGCTGAAGTTTGAGAGCTTTTGAATTTGACAGCGTTTCAGTTTAATGCGCAAGTGTTGTGTTGAGCTTCTCATCAGAACTTCATATATATAGGCACTTGAGAAGATGACCGTTGGGAGCATTTAATGCTTTGCGTATTCCGTACAGCATTGCATTTAATGTTTCACTCTTTTGTCAACTACCTCGAGCCTTGTTTCCGCTGTGTCTACTGACGTTGCCTTTAATAGCTTCTAACGTTCCTTTTGTCAGTCAGCGTAGCCTGCCAGTCTAGTACTTGCTTCTAATCTAATGTTTGTGTAAACAACGTTTGAATGTCATCAGAGTCAAACAGCTTGGTGCAGAGCATCTTCTTGTCTTTTGACCTTGAAGTGCTTCTGAGCGTGATACCATGAGAACTTCAGTGCTTCCGCTTCTGATCTCAAGTTCTTCTGATGCTTCCATAGACCCATGTTTTGATTCTGCTTGACCATCTTCTGATGTCTTGCCAGACCATGTTCTGATGTTGCATGCTGAACCTTCTGAGTCAGTTGCCTCTTGCGCTGATTTTGTGCATACTCTTTGTATAATTCCTGAAATGGAAATTGCATAGTATTAGAGTACCACATTATCTCATACAAAATTCATATCCTTGTTATCATCAAAACTAAGAATATTGATCCGAACAAATCTTGTTCTAACAATCTCCCTCTTTTTGATGATGACAAAAACATACATAAATGATATGAATTTGCGATCAGAAAGGACAGACGGCTAAGGACAATTACACAGCTATAGCATAAGCATATAGACAATGTGTGAATATGTCTCCCCCTGAGATTAACAATCTCCCCCTGAGATAAATAATCTCCCCATGAAATAAATACTAGGAGAATTTTTATAAATAAAAGACTTCCCTGAGTATTTCAGTAGAGACTTTCACATATGCTTAGATCTTCAGAACATTCACAGCTTCTGATTCTTGCTTTCATAGGACAGCTTCAGAACTTGAATTTCCTAGATCTTCAGAATATTCATAGCTTCTGATTCTTGCTTCCATTGGACAGCTTCAGAGCTTGAATATTTTCTTGAGTCATTGCATGCTAGATTGTATCAGAACATTATTGAATGTACCAGAGCATCATCAGAGCATCTCTACATCCTGAAATGTTACAGAACAAACTAAACGACAAAAGTCAGCATGAATGATTCAGAACATAAAATATGTATCAGAACATACAAACATAAAATGTTTCAGAGCATATTTTGTAACTAAAACATGCATCAGAACATATAAAGAATAAGAATGAAAGTATATTCTATCATCAGAATATCAGAACATTCTTCCTTCTTGCTTCTGATTCTTGAAGCTTTATAGCACTCAGCTTGCTTCAATTTCCAAGAGCTTGATTCTTTATAGAATTGCTTTTCCCCATCTCTTTGCTTCTCATGTTGAGCTTTTAAAGAGGATCTTCAATTCCTGCAAGACAACACTCAAAGACATAGAACTTTGCAAGTTCTGTTAGAAATGTGGAGCCTTTCTCCCAGCAACTGATAAAATAAATCAGATCATTTATCACATTTTTCTCCCCCTTTTTGTCATATCATCAAAAACATAAAAGATTCAGATGAAAAACACGACAAACACATATAAGAAAAGGATAAATTTCATTAAGCATGGAGAAAAAGTTCAGAAGTACAAGAGGAAGGGCAAGAGAAGATGCAAAGAAAAACAAATGCAGCAAAGCAAAAAGAAACAGTCTAAGACTCAATCTAAGATGACCCTAGCTTCAACATGATCTTGGCCAGCATATCATGAATCCCACTGTTGCTCTCATTCCGCCTTTCCATGAAAGCACGAAACTCAGCGTCGATTGATCTCTGCTCATCCTGGTTCTTCTGAATAACTTCCAAAGTCCTTGCAAGACGGGAAGGTTCATCAGAAGAAGCTTCACAACTTCTTTCCAAGGGGATGGCATTCTGATCCGCAGCTTCCATGATCAGATCATTTGCAGGATTTTCCTCAACAGGAATTGTTTCAACAACATGATCAGCATCTGCTTCTTCCATAGAAGCATCTCCATACTCTGCAGCAGGAACCTCAGAATCTCCGTTCTCAAGTGCCTGAAGAATGGCAGCAAGATTCCTAGGAGAAGAAGGACCTTCAACTTCTGGTGGGTCAACAACTTCTGGAATGACCAAGCTTGGGTCTTCCTTAGAAGGGTTTTCCCTCAGAAAGTCAAAGAGAGTCCTTAAATCTCCAAGCAGAACAGGATATTAAGGTTTCCAGACCACAATTTCCCTGCAAGGATTGGCTTCCATTACAGCAACAATTCTTGCTTCTTCCAGTTCATCCACAAACCTCTTCTCCTCAAAGATATATCTCCCTCCGAGACGAGCAAACCAGAAGTCTTCATAACTTCTCAGAATTCCACGAGGCCGTGGAGCAGATCCTACACAAGCTTCTTGAAGTTCTTCAAAACAAGCATCAGCTTTTCTTCGAAAGATTCTCCAGAACTTTCGCATGGCAACATCATTCAGGCCAGCACTTTCAGCGATTCTGAGAGTATCAAAGACTCTTTTGAGATTCCTCTTTACCGATTCAAAAATTACACCAATAGGGTATTCCTGGCGGGATTTTATTTTGGTTATTGGAGAGTCAGGGTTAGGGATAGAATGGGGTTGAGGTTCTCTATCCAACCTAAAAGATGATTCTGCTTCGTTCTCAGAATCTAACACTACCATTTCAGCTTCAGGACGAGGCTTGGGAGTGTAGTTGCAATCACGGAGCAATTGCTCATGTGATGCAGAGTTTGGAAGATCAGAAACACATGGGTTGTTTTGAGAGGTGGAAGGAATGGGTTCATAGTTGGCATGGGGAGGAGGTTGAGAAATGGATATATTTGTGTATGGTGGAAAAAGAGTTTGTAGGGGTGGTATATCCAGAACAGGATTATCAAGGACCTGGTCAGAAGTAAGGTTGGTTGAGGGTGGAGGAGAAGGAATGGGAGAATCTGGAATGGGTGAAGGAGGAGGAGTACGGAGTTTGGTTACAGGAGAAGTGGGAGGTGTAAGAAGGTGAATTTTGATGGGTGATTCTGATGGGGCTTTATCTGGTTCAGGGGTTTGGGCAACAGCTGTTGGTGCAACTTCTGAACGTAAAGTATGAACAGAATCAGGTTCAGAGAGATGTATACCTTTGGATACCTTCTGAACAGCTTCGAACACAGCCTCAAGCTTCTTCTACTTCTTACTCTTCTGCTCTTCAACAATCTTTGCCTTTCCACGAGAGATTTCTCTCCTTCTGGCAGATTCCAGAGCTTCCTTCTCATTGACAACAACATACTGACCTTCAACTGCTTGAGTTGTTGGTCTTTGCACGATTTCTTCCTGCTGATTCACAGCTTCTTGAACAGCCCCTTCTTCATCGGAGTCATTTAAAATCAGCTTCCTTTTTCTGATTTTCTTCTTCTCAACAACTCTAACATTTTTAACATTATTATTCGACTTCTTCTTCTTTTTCTCAGCAGCCTCTTTCTTATTCTTTTCAAAATCAATTGAAACAGCCTGAACAACTTTAGCGATAACTTCTTTTGGAACAACCTCTTTAACAGTAGCAGCAGCTACGTTCGGACTACCTTCACCTGATTATCAGAAGGATGATCAAATTTTCTTTTGGTCCTTCTTTTCAGCGGCTTGAGGAGCAGCTTCTGAAACATCTTCTGAGGCAGCAGCCCTAGAAGTTTTCTTGCGGCCTACTTTAGCAGGAGCACCTTTTTCTTGATCTTTTACTCCTTCATCTTCTTCTAGTGACTTCAAATACCTAGTTCTGACTCCTGGTACCTCACTTCTGAAGAAGGTTTCAAAGTCAGCAAGAACAGGATCTCTTCTGCTTCTTGTTCCAGGAAGAGGTTGAGGGGTCTTGATGATAGTATCAATAATCTTCATCTTTCTCAAAGTGAGAGCATTCAAGCAACTTCCGGTGGTAACGACAAGATCTTTGATAGTACCTTCAGCTTCCAGGTTCTCAACAATCTTGGAGTGAACCAGAAGGTTTGTAATGATTCTTCCAAAAGGAATGATAGTACAATTTTTCACTCTGAAAGCATTCCTGGAATCCCTCACAGCATTCCACATGTGATTGAAGATTATGTAGATAACATCAACCTTCTTCTTAGTGGCAATGCAATACAGAATGTATTTCTGCTCATTGTTTACGAAATCTGCAGCATGTGTTCCTTTCCTGTGATAGAAGCACCCCAGAAGAATCTTGGTCCAGATTTTATAGAGGTCTTTCATGTCCTTGACATGCTTTGTCTTCTTGACGTCTGTGTAAAGGGTAGACAACACATCATTCCAATCAGCCCTTTTATCAATTTCAAAAGTACCCTCAGGGTTTTTAAGATCAAACATCATTCTTAGGATGTTCTCAGTAACTACCACAAACTTCCCATGAACGAAAGACAATATGGATTTAGGAGCAACAACTGCATGCACCCAAAACTCCTTAACAAGATCTGGGTAGACCGGTCCACATAACTCAGTAAACAATGAAGTCCATCCTTGAAAAATGATATCTTCTTTGAGATGATATTCATATTCTTCGATGCTATCAAAATCTACTATTAGTTCACAGATAACTTCCAGATCCTTCTTAGGAATAGAGCAGGCAACAACCGGAGTGATTTGCTGATTTTCTTCTTCTTGAAGATGAAGAGGGACAGATGAGCCAACATTGTGAGATGATGAAGCGGCCATTGAAGCAGAACAGAAATTAGAAGAACAAGATCTGAGTTTGCGCTTAGGTTTTGAGAAGAGACTGAAAAGGTTGCAAAAATGCATGCAAGAAGAAAGAGAGAATGGGAGCGAAAAAGATAAACGTTATGATTTGAAATGTATTTATAGAGACGGATTTGAAAATGAATGCAATGAAGTTATGAGAATGAACAGTTACAGAATCAAATGAAATCAATTGCATTAAATGATGAGTGACGTTAGATAAGAGATCATGGTAAATGAAATGACTTAACACAGTTACCTAGGGCGGCGTCCCATCAGATTAACTCACGCTTTTACCAACCGTTCATACACGTGTTCACTATCAGAATTCTCTTGATGACAGTTGTGTTGCACTGAATAGACTTTACACCTTCTGATTCTGATCACTGCTTCTGATTGTCATTCCGTAGAAATGATCTAGTTCTGATAGAATCATCTTTCTTTCCAAGAATCACATCTTCTGAGTGAGCAGAGGTGAGTCAAGAAGATCTTCTAACTGTTGGCTCTTCAGAAATCCTGAGATTCTCTAAAGATGCAGCAGCTTGATCTTCTGATTCATTACTTCTGAGACTTTCAGCTTCTGGAGCTTTACTTCTTGGTTCTACAGCTTCTGATATGTCAATATCTATATCTGCAAAATTCTCAAACTGCTTTGGTTTTTCAAGACCAAGCTTATCATCAAACCTGATATTGATTGATTCTTCTACAACCAATGTTTCAGTATTGTATACTCGGTAGCCTTTAGAGCGTTCAGAATATCCAAGAAGAAAACATTTTGTGCCTTAGAATCAAACTTACCAAGATGATCTTTTGTATTCAGAATAAAACACACACATCCGAAAGGATGAAAATATGAAATGTTGGGCTTTCTGTTCTTCCACAATTCATAAGGAGTCTTATTTAGAATAGGTCTTATATAGATTCTATTCTGAATATAACATGCAGTGTTTATTGCTTCTGCCCAGAAGTGCTTAGCCATATTGGTTTCATTGATCATGGTTCTAGCTATTTCTTGCAGAGTCCTATTCTTTCGCTCTACAACTCCATTTTGCTGTGAAGTTCTAGGGCAAGAGAAATCATGGGCAATACCATTTTCTTTGAAGAACTCCTCAAAGAATCTGTTCTCAAATTTGCCACCATGATCACTTCTGACCTTTATGATTTTGCACTCCTTCTCAGATTGGATCTGAGTGCAGAATTCAAAGAACACTGAATGAGACTCATCCTTGTGTTTTAAGAACTTTACCCATGTCCAGCGGCTATAATCATCTACGATGACTAATCCATATTTCTTCCCTCTGACAGATGCTGTTTTGACTGGTCCAAACAGATCAATGTGCAGAAGTTCTAATGGCCATGAGGAAGAGACAACATTCTTAGATTTGAATGCAGGTTTGGAGAACTTGCCCTTCTGACATGCTTCACAAAGAGCATCTGATTTATATTTCAGATTTGGGAGACCTCTGACCAGATTTAGTTTGTTAATCTGAGAAATCTTTCTCAAACTAGCATGTCCTAATCTTCTGTGCCAGACCCATTGCTCTTCAGAAACAGACATAAGGCAAGTCACCTTCTGCTTCTCAATATCTGAAAGATCAATCTTATAGATGTTGTTCTTTCTCTTTCCTGTAAATAGGATTGAGCCACCCTTCTGACTTACAGCCTTGCAAGACTTTTGATTGAAGATTATATCATAACCATTGTCACTTAATTGACTTATGGACAATAAGTTATGCGTTAATCCTTCTACAAGAATTACATTAGTTATGGAGGGAGAGTTACCAATACTTATGGTTCCAGAGCCAATAATTTTGCCCTTCTGATCTCCTCCAAACTTGACTTCTCCACCAGACTTAAGCACCAGGTCTTGGAACATAGACCTTCTTCCCGTCATGTGTCGCGAGCACCCAGAGTCCAGGTACCATGACATTTTGTGCTTTGTCCTCTTTGCAGCTAAGGATATCTGCAACAGAAATTATCTTCTCCTTAGGTACCCACAATTTCTTGGGTCCTTTCTTGTTAGTTTTCCTCAAGTTCTGATTGAACTTGGGTTTAGCATGATAATTAACAGGAGGAACATCATGATATTCTTTAGGTTTGACATCATGATATTTCTTAGGTTGTGTCACATGCTTCTTGGTGTTTACAGTGTTAAAACTCTGTGCATGTGAAGTGAGCCTAATATCATGTGCATGGCCATATTTGAACTGATCATACAATGGCTTGTATGTGATTTTCAAATCATCAACCGGTTCAAATTTATGTGAGGTATCACCCTCGTAGCCAAAACCAAACCTTCTGTTTCCAGAAACACCATATATCATAGAAGCAAGATGACTTCTGCCAATACTTCTAGATAGGAACTTTCTGAAGCTCGAGTCATATTCTTTCAGAATATGATTGAGACTAGGAATGGATTTTTCTGATTTAGAAGGAGATCCACTATCATTGGATAATTTTCAAACTTTTTCCTTCAGTTCAGAATTTTCCACTTCCAGCTTCTTAGTTTCAAATTCAAATTGCTTTTTTAGCTTTTTGTATTTGATACTAAGGTGAGCGTTGAGTTCCAGAAGTTCAGTCAAGCTGGAAACTAATTCATCTCTAGATAGTTCAGAAAATACCTCTTCAGAATCTGATTCTGAAGTAGGTTCTGATCCATCATCCACTGTGGCCATCAGTGCAAAGTTGGCTTGCTCTCCTTCAGAGTCTGATTCTGATTCTGATTCAGAATCATCCCATGTTGCCATAAGCCCTTTCTTCTTATGAAACTTCTTCTTGGGATTCTCCTTCTGAAGTTTTGGACATTCATTCTTGAAGTGTCCAGGCTCATTGCACTCATAGTAGACGACCTTCTTCTTGTCAGATCTTCTGCCACCAGAAGATTCTCCTCGTTCATACTTCTTTGAACTTCTGAAGCTTTTGAACTTCCTTTGTTTGCTCTTCCAGAGTTGGTTTACCCTTCTGGAGATCATGGACAGTTCATCTTCTTCTTCTGATTCTGATTCTACAGAATCTACTTCTTCAGCCTGAAAAGCGTTAGTGCATTTTTTAATATTATATTTTAATGCAATAGACTTACCTTTCTTCTGGGGCTCATTTGCATCCAGCTCTATCTCATGGCTTCTCAAGGCACTGATTAGCTCTTCCAAAGAGACTTCATTAAGATTCTTTGCAATCTTGAATGCAGTCACCATTGGGCCCCATATTCTGGGCAAGCTTCTGATGATTTTCTTTACATGATCAGCCTTGGTGTAGCCTTTGTCCATAACTCTCAATCCAGCAGTTAGCGTTTGAAATCTTGAGAACATCTTCTCAATATCTTCATCATCCTCCATCTTGAAGGCTTCATATTTCTGGATTAGAGTAAGAGCTTTAGTCTCCTTGACTTGAGCATTTCCCTCATGGGTCATTTTCAATGACTCATATATATCATGGGCAGTTTCCCTGTTAGATATCTTCTCATACTCAGCATGAGAGATAGCATTCAGCAAAATAGTCCTACATTTATGATGATTTTTGAAAAGCTTCTTTTGATCATCATTCATTTCTTGTCTTGTAAGCCTTACGCCAGTAGCATTCACTGGATGTTTGTAACCATCCACCAGAAGATCCCATAAGTCACAATCTAGACCAAGGAAGTAACTTTCCAGTTTATCTTTCCAGTATTCAAAATTTTCACCATCAAATACTGGTGGTCTAGTATAACCATTGTTACCATTTCCATTGTATTGCTCAGCAGAGCCAGATGTAGATGTAGGTGTGTTTGTTGGAATTTCACCAGCCATCTTTTACTGAAGCGTTTTTCTCTTCCTGAATCTTTTCTAAACACGGTTAAGTGCTTGCACCTTAGAACCGGCGCTCTGATACCAATTGAAGGATAGAAAAACACTTAGAAAGGGGGGGTTTGAATAAGTGTAGCTTTAAAACTTGTAAGATAAAAACTATTTGCACAATGATTTTTATCCTGGTTCGTTGTTAACTAAACTACTCCAGTCCACCCCCTTGGAGTGATTTACCTCAGCTGAGGATTTAATCCACTAATCACACTTGATTACAATGGTTTTCCACTTAGCCAACTGCTAAGTCTTCTAGAGTATCCTGATCACAACCTGATCACTCTAGGAACAAACTGCTTAGACAACTTCTAAGACTTGCTAGAGTATACTGATCAACAACCTGATCACTCTAGAACTTACAAATTAATGTAAACAAATTCTTTTAAGAGTTACAATGCTTCTTATAAAGCTATTATCACAACTGTGATTTTCTCTTAAGTTTAAGCTTAAATCTCACTAAGATATTACAACATGTCATACCCCAAAATTTGCCCATGCTATTTTTCATACACAAAACCAAATCAAAAGACAAAGCTCCAAAACACAGTCTCCCACACAGAAGTTCTAAACTAGGGTTTGAATAATTCAGAGGAAAATCATTGAATCAATGGCTCAAGGTGGCTCCATAGGGTCACCAACATCCCAAAGAATCTCTATGCAAAGTTTCAAGTCAAACAGAGCAAATTGAGTCCCTCAAATCCTGATTAGGTCAACAGTCGATCCTCAAGGGCAAAACAGTCATTTCAAGTCAAGATACAGTCAAAGTTCAAGATACTTGGTCAACAATATCCTCATAACCCTAAAATCATCATTTGATCAAGGATTGATCATGATGATGCAAGGAAAGATCAGAAAAGTCAAAAGTCAAAGGTTACTATTTTGGGCATGAACTGAAAAAGTCAACCAAACTTTGAAAATTCACCAAATATTCATACTTCATCAGAAAATTTCCACCAAAGCTCATTTTAAAGGGAATTCATCCCTCTATCCAATGGTCCAAGAATCAAAGATCACAGGTCAATGGTTTAAGAATTATGGCCTCATACATTACAGGTCCTTTTCAAAAGTCAACAAAAAGACATGTTTCAAAAGGTCATAAAATAAGAATGAAAAAAGATTTTGATATGAGACCAAAGGCATTGGATAAAGGACTCTCTAAGGTTTCCAAAATGTCCTAGAACACCCCCATACCTCAAAAATTGAGAGAGGTACACCTTGTCAAAGTTAGGCTATTTTAGAAGGGAAAGTGTGAAGGAATTTTGGATTTCTTGCTAATGGGCCTATTCTTTTTCTTCCAAACTTGGTCCTTATGATATTAGGGGCCCATAAATCATTATCCACGAATTTACTTGATTTAAATTAATTTTATAGAATTTTTTATTCATTTAAAATTCAATAAAATTAAAGAAAATCAAAAGATTGAAAAGAAAATTTGATTAGAATCAAATCTAATCACAATGATGCTTCATTATACATATATTTTCGTGCAAAATAAATATGTGAAGGAAAGATTGAGTTTGGATCAAATTAGAAACATATTTTCCAAAGAATTTTCAATCAAATTTTCTTAAATGGCAATCAAAGATTTATCAAGATTTCCCTCAGTTTTATTGACCTAATAGCACCTCTATAAGTAGAAAAACAAATTCAGATGCAGGGTTTCACGTTTTGCAGCCTTAAGAGAACCAAAAACCGAGTCCAAAAGTAGAAGAAATCTCAAAGTTGAATTCTGAATTAGAGGCCAATTCGTGGTGTTCCATTGATCCTACCATGTTCCCTAAAGATCTCTGAAGCTATCTGGATCATAACCAGATCTCCAAGCACATAGAATCGCTCGCGATTGCTCACGGTTTGCTCAATTTTCCTTTCCTTCGATTACGACTTTTTATGTATCATACATGCATTTAAATTCCATATTTATGTTTCTCATGATGCTATGCGTGGTTCTGGAGGTTTAATTGTGTTTACGTGATTGTATGGTGAATCTACCATTATTAGGGTTTGAGGTTTCAATTTAGGGTTTTCCAATTGAGTCAAAATTAGGCGAAACCATGGCCATAATCATACTCAGGAACACTGGACGATCTTAATAGCATAGTCGCGCCAAATTTTTGTTGTGTTTTTGGGCCTCTTTCAATTTTGCAGGTGTAATAGCTTTGAGCTTTTATAGCGTTCTGGTAAAATGCGCTGTAAAAAGCATGTTTCAGTTTCTTCCACGAGGAAGACGATGGCGTGGCAAACAAACATTGGCCAGATTCAAATAATCTGCGCGCGCGTCCCATAATGGAGGATAGGAGGATCCGGTGTGACGCAAGCTCGCGAGTACGAAGCGCTCCCTGCCAATCAGCCATCAGATTCCATCATCTCTTCATCCAACGTTCAGGAGGCTAGGGCACACCATGATCTATTGCAGCCTCGCCACACGTGATTAAAAGCTAAGATTTTTTTTAATTTTTTATTTTAATTAATCAGTCCGTTTTACTCATAAATATACATATACTTTGTTTTTTTCATTTGTTTTTTTTAATTTCTTTTTTTCCTTATATATAAAAATCTTTTTTTATAATAATAAGATAATTACTATTATTTCATTAATATTATATTAAACATTTTCTTTACATGATATGATTTGTTTATTTATAATAACTAGTATTCTATTTGTTTGTTTTAATTAAATAATTTCTTTCATAATTCAAAATATTCTATTTAATTCATAAAAATTCATAAAAATTGTTTTTACTCTCGATTTAATTTTCTGATCCTGATTTAATTAATTAGGTCGCGAGACCGATAATTAATTAAATCGTTTGTGTTTTATTATTTAAATTTATACCCTAATTAGGATTCACGATGATCATTCCATACACTGAGTTATTTCTTTTCTATGCCTTTTCAGGGTTAGCAATATGATTAATCCCGACCACGCGCCTTCAGAAAATCCGAAGTTAAGTAATTCAATCTTAATTTAATTTAAATTATATTTGGTTTATTTTAATATTAGGGTTTGTTTCGCCTTCATCTTTTTCTGCTTTGCCTTTTTAGGGTCAACCCTAAAGGCGCCCTAGCAACCATATCAGCTCAAATCAAAGCTAAGTACCCTCGCCTATTTAATTACTTTTTTTTTATCTTTCTTTATTTTTAGGGTTAATCCCGCTCGCCTTTGAATTAGCCATACACTCACCCTATTTTTTGGTTTGCTTGCCTTTTCAGGGTTCGATGATTCTAAAGCTACGAGTTTGGTAACCCTAAACCCTATTTTTTATTTTTTTTTATTATTATTACTTGTGCCAAACCCTATTAAGGGATCCGCTGGTTACAATTCCCCTCTCCTCCGCTGGTTTCATCTTCCCCTTCCCTTTATTGCTTTATATACTGCGTGGTTAGTAAAATAGGGAGTGGCAACCTTAAACTGACTAGAATAATTAATTACAAGATAATATATTTTGAATATAATCACGTGATTGTTGCACACACGCACGCTTTTGGGGTAACCTCTCTGTTGCCTTGTTGCCTGTTGCCTTGTTGCCTTGTGTTTTTGCAGAATAAGCCACGTCCCTCGAATTCGAAGATACCTCAGCCATGCTGCCTCGAATACTAAAGGTCATACGACCCTAAATGATGCTGCCTTCGATACACAATATGACTTCGACCCTCGGAAGTTGCCTACGGAAAAAGGTTGAGGTATCTTCTGGCTGCCTACGAAATGGCTTATTCTGATCCTTGCCTTAGACTACCTGCCCTTCTATGGCATGGGATAGTCTTATGGCAAAGGATGCTTCGATGACCCTTCAACCTCCAAACGAAAGGCTTCCTGCCCTCTTATGGCAAGGATAGACTCTTTCATTCTGAAAGGCAAAAAGAGACCTATTATCTGAGTTTAAGGTAATTGCCCCTAATTGCCTTGCAATGCTCAAACCTTTTTATTATATTCTTTCTCATAATTTTTCAAAAGGGCAACGCTTATTTACGAGCTAAAGTCCCTATCTCTTTCATCTACTCATTTTCTAAACAAACGAGCAAGCAAAGCAATTAAGAGCCCATGGAAAACCATGGATGCAAAGGGTGCCTTACACCTTCCCTTTGCATAAATTACCCCCCGAACTTAGATTTCTTAAAAAGGTTTTTTTCTGTTTCTTTTTGCCTTTCCGAACTTGTTTGGATAAAATAAAAGTCGGTGGCGACTCATGCTTAACCGCGACATTCCGATTAATAAAAAGTCAGTTCACCGTGTTACAGAACTGGCGACTCTGCTGGGGATTTTCGATAAAAGAGGGGTTACCTTAAAAGTTTAGGATTCACTTAAATGTTTTCTATTGTTTGTTTTGTTTGTTTTATTTTTCAGGGGCGTTTTGGGAATTAACTGAAGGACGAATCCTATTCCCGGATTCAAGTACATCTAAGATAGGAAGTGGCATAGTCATGGCGACCTCCTTCATGTATGTGGAGGATTGGTCAATATGAGAGTTCACGCTTGAGTTAGGCCTCTATAGGTGTTTACATGCTTCTCTTGTATGAGGGAGGTTCGTGTGGATACCTGTGGGTGAGTCGGAGCTCGAGGACCGTTAGTAACCTTTAACCCATCCCGACTTTTAGGAACGTAGTGGGGGGACTACTCTTGATGTATGTTGAGAGCATAGTCGCTACCCGATACTACAGCTCAGATAGGGTCTTTCTCAAAGTATCATTGCATGGTATGTATGTACCATGTTCGAGGGTGCTTTAGGAGGGTCGACAATTCTGAGTCACTTGGTAGAACCCGTTGCTGAAATTTCCTTATCCGTAGAAATACCCATGGGAAGGACACTTGATCAAACTCCACGCAAGCCTTAATCCAAAAATTGTGTGATTTGTGTGGATTTACTTGTGTATGTGTATCATGCATACATGCATCATTCATACATGGCATAACTAACCCATTTCAAGGAATTGGAGGTTTCTTAACCGTATGTTGTTTTGTAGGTTGTTTGAATATGGAAACAAAAGGCCGTAAACCGTTCTTCCTCAATTTCAAGAAAGTGCCAACGCAATTGAAGATTTTCTGCGACAACATCTCTGGTTCTCTCAAATTCAGTGATTCTCTCAATACACTCATAAGTTTGGTACGAACTAATGTGGATGAAGTTCTTCTCAACACCATGGTTCAATTCTATGATCCGTTACTACATTGCTTCACTTATAGAGATTTTCAGTTAGTACCATCCTTGGAAGAATTCTCCTACTTGCTTGGACTTCCTGTGCTTAATAAAATTCCTTATACTGGTAAAGAAGAAGAGCCTAAGTTGGAAGTCATTGCTGCTGCCCTGCACTTGCCAAGATCAGAAATTGAGAAGGTCTGGATTAGTAAGAAAGAGTATTCTGGATTACCCCTTGATTTCCTCTACGAAAAAGCGGAGATTCTTGCTAAAGCTTCAAGTATGGATGCCTTGGAAGCTGTGTTGTCTCTCTTAATTTATGGACAAGTTTTGTTTTTCCATTATGACAAAATTGTTGATGTGGCTGCTATCAATATATTCCTTAGCAAGAACCCGGTTCCTACTTTACTTGGTGACTTACTACATTCTATTCATTTCCGAGTATCAAAAAGGAAAGGTTGTGTCCTAGGATGTGCTTCTCTATTGCATAAGTGGTTTATTTCGCACTTACCTCTCTCCGTAAGAAAGAATGAAGAAGGATTAACTTGGGCTCAAAGAATTATGAAGCTTTCTTTCGACGACATCCTATGGTACCAAAAGAAGTTTGAGGGAACCTTGCTATTTGATAGTTGTGGAGATTTCCCTAATATACCTCTTCTTGGTGTTCGTGGAGGAATAACTTATAATCCCATTCTAGCTCGACATCAGTTTGGCTTTGCCTTGAAGGACAAACCGCGTTCTTTGTATCTTAGTGCAGAATATTTCCATTATGATTCCGACAAAGAGAAGAAGAGAGACCTTTTCATCAAAGCTTGGATGAAAGTAAAGAAAGTTAGCGCAAAGGATATAGGAAGGAGAAATTATATGCCATGGGATCCATATTTCCAATGGGTTTATGATCGAGTTATGGAATTTGGGATGCCTTATCCATCTGATACGCCCATAGTTCCAAGGGTAGCTCCTCCTGCTGCCCCAATTGCATTTGAGCCATATATTCCTGCTCCAAATGAAGACCTGGTTGCAACTGTTAACCGACTGAAAAGGGAAAGGGAAGACTTTGAGAGACGCTTACTAAAAGTGGAAGCTGAAAAAGAGGTGTTAGTACAAGATGCCAAAGAGCGAGAGACTTTACTTGATTACTTTTCCCGCAAATGGAAGATTGAAGATTTTGTTTCTCCAGATCAGATTAATTCATGGGAAAACGAAATTTCTAGGCTTGTTCAAGAAAGAGAGGAAATGATCAAGGCACACAAGGAAGAAGTCCGAGTCCTAAAGAGGAGGCGTCGTCAGGAAGACAAAAATCTTGGAATTTAGTGTCTTTATTTATTATTAATTTCTTTTATTTTAATGTAACCTTTTGGGGTTATGACCTTACAATTTAATTAACAAATAATGTTTTTTCTTTGTTTCAACACGAGTTAAAATTCTTTCAATTCCTTGAAAACATTGCATATGCATAATCATATCATTCATAAACATTACATCACAGGTTTCATAAAAGCCAATACCTCATCTTTCCGCTGTTTATTTCAGTAAGAAAGATGGATCTCGAACAATCTGTCAAAAATCTTCAGGCTCAGAATAACCAGTTCCAGAAAATAATCTTTCACCTAGCCAAGGGGCAAGAAGAATTAAAGGCGCTTCTGTCCGAGAAGGAGAAGGACCAACAAAGGGAGCAAGGTGTGCAAGATAAATGGAAATCCAAACCTAAGCGATCATTCACTCCGTTGCACATGCCGATGTCTCAAGTTCTGCAACAACTGCTCAACCAGAACTTGATAACCTTATTACCTTCATATTCAATCCCTACAAATCCGGCTCCTGGGTATAAGTACCATGCGAGATGTGCTTATCATTCGAATAGCCCTGGCCATGACACAGAGGATTGTGGGCCATTGAAGCATAAGATCCAAGACTTAATTGACAACAAGATCATTGACTTCAATTCAACTGGGGGGCCTTACATGGCTAATACCATGTGTAAACAACAAGTTGGGGAAGCTCTTATCTCCACATCAGCATCACAACCACAACATAAGCATAACGCGCCTAAAAGACAATTCACGAAGATCAACATGTCACTGGCTCAGGCATTACAACATTTGTTGAAAGCAAACTTGATCACTGTGAGGGGTCCTCCTGTAAAGCCCAACACTTCCGCTCCCAGCTATAAGCCCAATGCGAGGTGCGCATACCACTCCAATAGCCCTGGACATGATACAAATGATTGTTGGCCATTGAAGAACAAGATTCAAGACATGATCGATGCTGGTGAAATTGAATTCCCTCATCCCCAGACTCCTATAGTGATCCCTGCTCCCAGGCACAATCACGACAAGAATGATTAATGTCATAGTGGATGAACTTTAGATCATTAGATTTACTTTCATTTGCAATTTCTATTCTGTTTGTTTAAACATTCAAATTATGATAGACATTATTTGTTTTAATAATCATCATCAGTGCATTGCATATATTTGTCTTGAATAAATTATTTCGTTATCACTCATTTTAAATTATGTCTTTATTCTGCATATGTTTTTGTGATACTCAACTCCTGCTAAAGTTGTATACCTTTTGAGGGAGGATGACGAAAATGATACCGCAACCTCATACAATATGCTTTTGAACGGACTATGCTGACGATGTACAGGCATTGTTTCAACTCCTAAACAGTGGAGATATAAGGATGGTAATCCCTCGTCAACCCCTTTGAGCCTAAGGAGTAGAAGTTTCTTTTTGTACGAAACACCCGCATTTTTAACCTGGGGCAGGGTAGTTCTCAGTTATTTTGGCTGTGCATTCTATTTTAAGAGAATCACTCTGTACACCTTTCAACAAAGGTTTCAATCACAAGCGTTCATCCGTACACATCAAAGAAGTGTTGGAGATGTCAATCAAAAGCCAATGATGGTTCATCAATCATTAAGCAAGGCAGTCAATATCTTTCAAAAAAAAAAAAATGGAAGAAACATATATACAAAGAAAAGCCTGCTAAGTCAAAAAAGACTTAGGCAAAAATCAAGGCGTCCCGCTGACTGTAAGCTCAAAAGAGACAGTTCAGGCAAAAGTTAGGGATATCAAAAAGATGAAAAAAGAAGTCAATAAATTCTTGAACAAAGTTATGACCACCAAAAGGAAGAAGTGACTGCCATCTCAAAAGTTCTCTCTGCTTGTGAACCATCATCATTATCAAAGGTGCAAATCCAAAAGTCTCTTGGAACCTGAATGCGTAAGTTGAATTAACTGAGCTTAGGACTGAAGATCATCACGAAGAGGGGTGGGTACAATCAAATTTTGAGCCTTTATCCTTTGTTTCTTAAACCGTGAACCAAGCCACGTTACAACCCTTGAAAGTCCTAACTGAAGCATGGTTAGTTCGAAAGCATACTGTCACGACAAAGGTATCCTGACTCCTTAAGGTTTACCACAAATGCCGAGTTGATATCACGTTTTTACAAACATCACATTGTTACAAATATCATGTTTTTACAAATATCACGCCTTTACATCTCCTGTTTTAACGTTTTTCAAAAACTCAAGACAAACGTA
Organism: Vicia villosa; assembly: GCF_029867415.1. Classification (NCBI taxonomy): domain Eukaryota; kingdom Viridiplantae; phylum Streptophyta; class Magnoliopsida; order Fabales; family Fabaceae; genus Vicia; species Vicia villosa. Next base: position 114,965,515 of record NC_081182.1, on the reverse strand, counting down.
TGCATTGCATCTCATGAATTCATTATTAAACATATTCTGCTACATAATTTCAAATGTTAGCATCAGAAAGAACTTGCACAGGGTACAACTAATGACTGAAAGTTATCCCGACAGACAAGATTACGCCGAGAAGCAATGTATCCTACGTATACAAGGGGCATGGCATGCTTTGCTCAACCAATCTGGGGCAATCCAGTCAAGATTATAAGAATCTCTCAAAAGCCAAACAATCAAAGGCATACACCTCAAGTGGGTTTCAAACTATTTGTCCAAACAATCTGGGGCAATCAAGTCAAGATTCCGAGAACCTCTCAAGGATGCCAAAATAATCAGGGGCACGCATCCAAGAAAATCTGAAGCTACTTCTCAACCAACATAGGGCATCATATTGGGCATATGATTACTAGGGGCATGTCTCCTAAAGTGCACATCTTATAAAGGCCTCGCAAGGCGAATCTTTCCAAAGTTCCTGCTAACTGGGGGCAAATCTATACAAGTCCAGTTTGACATTTTAAGTGACGTGTCCTAAATCAAGTAGTAGTTACTATAATACTGGGGGCAACTTTCACCCATGTCTCCCCACAAAGCCGGGTTCACAAGATCATATCCCCACAGAGTAATCATTAAGAAGATATCTTCAAACGCTCCCGATAGAGACATGGCTGCCCAACAGAGTTTACATCTTCAACACTGTCGCTCTCCTCCAACATGATTTATCAATATCTTTATCACCAATCAGGGAACATCAAGTCACTGATCATCTCCAAGCAGAAATCATAAATTCCCAGCTGAGCATCTTCAAGACAAGATCAGACAGTACAATTACAAGGACATAAAGATCTACTTTCTTAATCAAAGACAACATAAATCATATTCACATATCATATGTCATAAACATGTTCATACACTGCATACATTACCTCATAATGAACTCATACATAACATGCAAAAGCTCTCATTTATTTTGAGGGATTCATTACATAACCCATGCATCATGACATTGCATAAAGATTAACCTTACCTTTTTCAGAATACAGGTACCGACAAATGAACGAAATCTCCAACTTTCCAAGATCTAATTCAGCTACTACGAATGGTACTGACACGATCAATGCTCAAAGATCTAATTCATTTACCACGAACGGTAATGACACGATCACTTTCAAAGTCTAATTCAGCTACTACGAACAGTACTGACATGACAAAAGATCTAATTCTATCATCACGAACGGTGTAGACACGGTCACTGACCTTCTCAGTCTAATTCAGCTACTACGAACGGTACTGACACGACAGAAGATCTAATTCAGATACTACGAACGGTACTGACACGATCAAATTTCAGAGGTCTAAGTCTATCATCACGAACGGTGTGGACACGATCATTGGCCTTCCCGGTCTAATTCAGTCACTACGAACGGTGCTGACACGACAAGAGAATCTAATTCTATCATCACGAACGATGAAGACACGATTATCTCCTCAGATCTAATTCTATCATCACGAACGATGAAGACACGATCATCTTTCCAAGATCTAATTCAAGTATCACGAACGATACTGACACGATCAATTCCCAAGGATCTAATTCATCTACCACGAACGGTAATGACACGGTCAACGCGCAAACAACATCTTCTCAAAATTCAATTACCAGATGGCATCCACAAGCCCATCTCCGACAAAAGTCCCTACTTCAAATAGGGCAAATTTCTTGGTATTCTTATGTTCAATCATCTTCCACCTTCAGATACCGACTGGCGCGCAAACCACTCTACATCTTCAGGTTTAAGATAATTGAACAGGGGCAGCTGTCATACCCCAAAATTTGCCCATGCTATTTTTCATACACAAAACCAAATCAAAAGACAAAGCTCCAAAACACAGTCTCCCACACAGAAGTTCTAAACTAGGGTTTGAATAATTCAGAGGAAAATCATTGAATCAATGGCTCAAGGTGGCTCCATAGGGTCACCAACATCCCAAAGAATCTCTATGCAAAGTTTCAAGTCAAACAGAGCAAATTGAGTCCCTCAAATCCTGATTAGGTCAACAGTCGATCCTCAAGGGCAAAACAGTCATTTCAAGTCAAGATACAGTCAAAGTTCAAGATACTTGGTCAAAAATATCCTCATAACCCTAAAATCATCATTTGATCAAGGATTGATCATGATGATGCAAGGAAAGATCAGAAAAGTCAAAAGTCAAAGGTTACTATTTTGGGCATGAACTGAAAAAGTCAACCAAACTTTGAAAATTCACCAAATATTCATACTTCATCAGAAAATTTCCACCAAAGCTCATTTTAAAGGGAATTCATCCCTCTATCCAATGGTCCAAGAATCAAAGATCACAGGTCAATGGTTTAAGAATTATGGCCTCATACATTACAGGTCCTTTTCAAAAGTCAACAAAAAGACATGTTTCAAAAGGTCATAAAATAAGAATGAAAAAAGATTTTGATATGAGACCAAAGGCATTGGATAAAGGACTCTCTAAGGTTTCCAAAATGTCCTAGAACACCCCCATACCTCAAAAATTGAGAGAGGTACACCTTGTCAAAGTTAGGCTATTTTAGAAGGGAAAGTGTGAAGGAATTTTGGATTTCTTGCTAATGGGCCTATTCTTTTTCTTCCAAACTTGGTCCTTATGATATTAGGGGCCCATAAATCATTATCCACGAATTTACTTGATTTAAATTAATTTTATAGAATTTTTTATTCATTTAAAATTCAATAAAATTAAAGAAAATCAAAAGATTGAAAAGAAAATTTGATTAGAATCAAATCTAATCACAATGATGCTTCATTATACATATATTTTCGTGCAAAATAAATATGTGAAGGAAAGATTGAGTTTGGATCAAATTAGAAACATATTTTCCAAAGAATTTTCAATCAAATTTTCTTAAATGGCAATCAAAGATTTATCAAGATTTCCCTCAGTTTTATTGACCTAATAGCACCTCTATAAGTAGAAAAACAAATTCAGATGCAGGGTTTCACGTTTTGCAGCCTTAAGAGAACCAAAAACCGAGTCCAAAAGTAGAAGAAATCTCAAAGTTGAATTCTGAATTAGAGGCCAATTCGTGGTGTTCCATTGATCCTACCATGTTCCCTAAAGATCTCTGAAGCTATCTGGATCATAACCAGATCTCCAAGCACATAGAATCGCTCGCGATTGCTCACGGTTTGCTCAATTTTCCTTTCCTTCGATTACGACTTTTTATGTATCATACATGCATTTAAATTCCATATTTATGTTTCTCATGATGCTATGCGTGGTTCTGGAGGTTTAATTGTGTTTACGTGATTGTATGGTGAATCTACCATTATTAGGGTTTGAGGTTTCAATTTAGGGTTTTCCAATTGAGTCAAAATTAGGCGAAACCATGGCCATAATCATACTCAGGAACACTGGACGATCTTAATAGCATAGTCGCGCCAAATTTTTGTTGTGTTTTTGGGCCTCTTTCAATTTTGCAGGTGTAATAGCTTTGAGCTTTTATAGCGTTCTGGTAAAATGCGCTGTAAAAAGCGTGTTTCAGTTTCTTCCACGAGGAAGACGATGGCGTGGCAAACAAACATTGGCCAGATTCAAATAATCTGCGCGCGCGTCCCATAATGGAGGATAGGAGGATCCGGTGTGACGCAAGCTCGCGAGTACGAAGCGCTCCCTGCCAATCAGCCATCAGATTCCATCATCTCTTCATCCAACGTTCAGGAGGCTAGGGCACACCATGATCTATTGCAGCCTCGCCACACGTGATTAAAAGCTAAGATTTTTTTTAATTTTTTATTTTAATTAATCAGTCCGTTTTACTCATAAATATACATATACTTTGTTTTTTTCATTTGTTTTTTTTAATTTCTTTTTTCCTTATATATAAAAATCTTTTTTTATAATAATAAGATAATTACTATTATTTCATTAATATTATATTAAACATTTTCTTTACATGATATGATTTGTTTATTTATAATAACTAGTATTCTATTTGTTTGTTTTAATTAAATAATTTCTTTCATAATTCAAAATATTCTATTTAATTCATAAAAATTCATAAAAATTGTTTTTACTCTCGATTTAATTTTCTGATCCTGATTTAATTAATTAGGTCGCGAGACCGATAATTAATTAAATCGTTTGTGTTTTATTATTTAAATTTATACCCTAATTAGGATTCACGATGATCATTCCATACACTGAGTTATTTCTTTTCTATGCCTTTTCAGGGTTAGCAATATGATTAATCCCGACCACGCGCCTTCAGAAAATCCGAAGTTAAGTAATTCAATCTTAATTTAATTTAAATTATATTTGGTTTATTTTAATATTAGGGTTTGTTTCGCCTTCATCTTTTTCTGCTTTGCCTTTTTAGGGTCAACCCTAAAGGCGCCCTAGCAACCATATCAGCTCAAATCAAAGCTAAGTACCCTCGCCTATTTAATTACTTTTTTTTTTATCTTTCTTTATTTTTAGGGTTAATCCCGCTCGCCTTTGAATTAGCCATACACTCACCCTATTTTTTGGTTTGCTTGCCTTTTCAGGGTTCGATGATTCTAAAGCTACGAGTTTGGTAACCCTAAACCCTATTTTTTATTTTTTTTATTATTATTACTTGTGCCAAACCCTATTAAGGGATCCGCTGGTTACAATTCCCCTCTCCTCCGCTGGTTTCATCTTCCCCTTCCCTTTATTGCTTTATATACTGCGTGGTTAGTAAAATAGGGAGTGGCAACCTTAAACTGACTAGAATAATTAATTACAAGATAATATATTTTGAATATAATCACGTGATTGTTGCACACACGCACGCTTTTGGGGTAACCTCTCTGTTGCCTTGTTGCCTGTTGCCTTGTTGCCTTGTGTTTTTGCAGAATAAGCCACGTCCCTCGAATTCGAAGATACCTCAGCCATGCTGCCTCGAATACTAAAGGTCATACGACCCTAAATGATGCTGCCTTCGATACACAATATGACCTCGACCCTCGGAAGTTGCCTACGGAAAAAGGCTGAGGTATCTTCTGGCTGCCTACGAAATGGCTTATTCTGATCCTTGCCTTAGACTACCTGCCCTTCTATGGCATGGGATAGTCTTATGGCAAAGGATGCTTCGATGACCCTTCAACCTCCAAACGAAAGGCTTCCTGCCCTCTTATGGCAAGGATAGACTCTTTCATTCTGAAAGGCAAAAAGAGACCTATTATCTGAGTTTAAGGTAATTGCCCCTAATTGCCTTGCAATGCTCAAACCTTTTTATTATATTCTTTCTCATAATTTTTCAAAAGGGCAACGCTTATTTACGAGCTAAAGTCCCTATCTCTTTCATCTACTCATTTTCTAAACAAACGAGCAAGCAAAGCAATTAAGAGCCCATGGAAAACCATGGATGCAAAGGGTGCCTTACACCTTCCCTTTGCATAAATTACCCCCCGAACTTAGATTTCTTAAAAAGGTTTTTTTCTGTTTCTTTTTGCCTTTCCGAACTTGTTTGGATAAAATAAAAGTCGGTGGCGACTCATGCTTAACCGCGACATTCCGATTAATAAAAAGTCAGTTCACCGTGTTACACAACAGCAATGTAGTGAGCTTGATGATGAAGTTTGAGAGCTTTTGAATTTGACAGCGTTTCAGTTTAATGCGCAAGTGTTGTGTTGAGCTTCTCATCAGAACTTCATATATATAGGCACTTGAGAAGGTGACCGTTGGGAGCATTTAATGCTTTGCGTATTCCGTACAGCATTGCATTTAATGTTTCACTCTTTTGTCAACTACCTCGAGCCTTGTTTCCGCTGTGTCTACTGACGTTGCCTTTAATAGCTTCTAACGTTCCTTTTGTCAGTCAGCGTAGCCTGGCAGTCTAGTACTTGCTTCTGATCTGATGTTTGTGTAAACAACGTTTGAATGTCATCAGAGTCAAACAGCTTGGTGCAGAGCATCTTCCTGTCTTCTGACCTTGAAGTGCTTTTGAGCGTGATACCATGAGAACTTCAGTGCTTCCGCTTCTGATCTCAAGTTCTTCTGATGCTTCCATAGACCCATGTTCTGATTCTGCTTGACCATCTTCTGATGTCTTGCCAGACCATGTTCTGATGTTGCATGCTGAACCTTCTGAGTCAGTTGCCTCTTGTGCTGATTTTGTGCATACTCTTTGTATAATTCCTGAAATGGAAATTGCATAGTATTAGAGTACCACATTATCTCATACAAAATTCATATCCTTGTTATCATCAAAACTAAGAATATTGATCAGAACAAATCTTGTTCTAACACTTAAAAGCATAAGACAAGTCTTTAGTCACCTTTATCCAAACTCCTGTGAGAATTCAAATCCTTCAAATACACAATCACAATCATTCAAGTATTCAAAACCATTTCATTGTATCAACCCTTGGGACCAAGAGATGTGGAAAATCTCAGTCACCCATCTTTCCTAAGCTATGTTAGCCTCAATCTTGGGCTTTGTACAAGACAGAAAACAGAGTCACTCATAGTCTCCAGAATTCTGTTCCACCACTGAGTCAGCCTCAACCTTGGGCTTTATACAAGACAGGAAAAAATTTTCTTTCAATAGTCAAAGGATTCAAACCTCTAGATTTTTCCCCAATTGAGTTAGCCTCAATTTCGGGATTTGTACAAGATAAAAAATAGAGTCATTCATAGTCTCCAGAACTTTCCTTCCCCAAAAAATCAGCCTCAATCTTGGGCTTTGTACAAGACACCAAAACAAACTGCCATACAATCTTTCAAATGTAATTCCCAGTTGAGTCAACTTTAACCTTGGGATTCAAGAAAAAAGTATTCCACTCCCCTCAGAGTTAACCTCAATCTTGTACTCCATAAAAAACAGAAACAATTCAAAGTCCATTCCTCAAAGAGTCAGCCTCAATTCTGGGCTTAGTACAGAACAGATAAAATTCCCCAGTCTCCACTCAACAGAGTATCCCTCTGAGACAACTTTAATTCTGGGCTTAGTACAGAACACATAAAAACCTCTCAGTCAAAACAAATCCCCAGTGGAAACATCTCCAACAAAGTCAGTCTCAATAATCCCTTTAAGCCTCAAGCTCGAGCATTGTACAAGTTAATCAAAGTTCAGATCTTCTATACATAAGAGAGACATAACTCATCTGTACAGAAGAGACATTTCTTCTATTACACCACATTGGGACATACAAACATTATCAATCAAATCATTTTTCTATTTAGGTGATGTAAGTGGCATGTTCTGTTGATTTCAAATCCAGACTTGTTATCCTTACCTAATAGTTGAAAAATGTTCTTTCATATAAGATGATACTGGCATACTTGAACACCCAAGTAAGGTCCATCTCTTATTACGAAAGAACCATAACCCATATTTTACAGTTTTTATTGCAAAACCTGAACAAAACAAACAACAACCTTACCAAGTAAATTATATCATCTAAGCTTGGTATGAACCCCATCTTAACATCTAAATCATAACTTATTTATAATTATAAGCATGTTAATATCTATAATTCCATTATGCTTCATTCATGTCATTGCTTACATTTTCATTCTACATGCATGTTCATACTTTATTAAGATAATATACTACCACATGTAAGTGCTCAAAAGGTTAAGTTCAAGATCATAGCCCAGGGGAGGGGAAACCCACATGAAATTGATGAGAGAAGAATTGATGATGACGATCTTCTTCTTCTAGTTACATGCATGATATTTTTCAATATCCACATAATTCTTCCTGTTTTGTGTCCACTTTTAAGGGAGAAAACTCTTGCATCATCTTCCAATCCACTTGATCATCCATGCTTGGCCCCTAAGGTATGTTTTTGGCTTGCTCAAACCCTAATCATTAATTACTCTTAAAATTGGAGTATAATTACGAATTGACTTTGTATGCAAGTAAAAGTAAATTTTGTGCAGGAGAATTACATCCTTTACTCTCCCTTCTATGTGTGAAATGGGGAGGAAGGGGAAAAGAAATGAAAAATAAGGGAGAAAGCAATGGAATGTGAGAGAAGGAGAGAAAGTGATGTTTATAAATGAATTATCATATCCCTTCCAACATAGTATTGTAAGATTAGTGAAAATTCTGGTATGACAGACTCGGATGTCAATCACGATGTCAAGACATCCGAGCTGTTATTAATGCAGCAGAGGCAGAATAGAGAGATCCCCCAATTTTTAATTACTCCTAAACAGGAGTCAATGAGACCTGGGATCACATATGTTCAGTCAACATAACCAGATTGTAAATATTATATGGTTTTGTAAAGGAACAGCTAACACTTCTGAACCTGATGTTATTAACGATGTTATAACATCCATGACTGAACAAACAAAATAATGCAGAAGATAAATAACACAGTTAATTGTTAACCCAGTTCGGTCTAACTACCTACTCTAGGGGCTACCAAGCCAGGAAGAAGATTTCACTATCAGTAGTACTATTTTATGTAAACAACCTCAGGTTTACAGATAAACAACCTCTAGTTTACCTAGTCACTACCCAATGCAACCTTTATCTCAGAACTCCATCCAAGACAAGAGAACCTCTGCTCACTCCCTAGTGATACCTAACTGTTACAACCCTGCAATAGCTATTTACACAATTAACAATGAAAAATAACATGATCTTGCTTCACAGCTTCGATCAAGAATACAATACTCAACTCTTACCTACAGGTTTCGAGTGAGGACAATCACTTCTCTTACCTACAAGTTTCGAGAAGGACATGGCAGCCATCCCACAACCTGGGTGGTCTACCTATAGAAACCCTAATGACTACATCGTTTCTAAATAAGGTTTTCTATCTAAAACTAGGTTACAAAGATTTCTATTTATAACCTATTCCCAATTGGACTTGGGCTTACAAATCGCAGCACTCCTTGCTGTTACAAAGCTGCAGAAATCTTCTGCTACAACCAAGGTCTTTTAATCATGAGTTTCCTAATTTATCTCCTAAATTAGAAACTACTGAGTCTTCAATCTTCTGATATGATTCTTCCTGAATCTTCAAGCTTCTGATCTGATTCTTCAAATATTCTTTAGACCTTTAAATTTGCGCCACATAAGATTACAAAATATTCTACGAATATCCTGTATCTGTTGAGAAACAAACTGAATCTTCCTTCCAGTTCTGCAGGCGCGATGTCATGAGTTGATGTCATGACATTCCATATAATATCTTGCTTGTACCTGTTTTGTTCTTTTTTATAATTGCAATATTCACAATAAATAACTTTTGCTGCTATTATATGTTTTAGCCAAACATCAAACAATAATACAGAACAGAGCATTAACAGTCTCCCCCTTTGGATTATTTTGGCTAAAACTATGCATTTATCAATCAGCAGCAACTTCAACTTTCAAGACAACAAAGCTCGTTTGCTTCTTTTGACAGTTGCAAAATCAGCATCAATATCTCTCCCCCTTTTTAGCCATATTATGACAAAGATTGAACTAATGTCATAATCTGCAATGGAATGTTAACATGCAAACCTGGGAGACAGCTGTTGTCTGAAATTAGAAATCCACTCCTAGCTCAAGTTTTAATAGAGACCAAGAATGGATTCTTGCCATTATTCTTTGTAACTCAAATCACAAATCACAATTGTATTCATAACTCAGATCACAAATCACAACGAACATGATCCCTATACTGAAGGTTGTATATGATGGAACATCTTTGTTGTTATTGCAAAAAAACCCATGGTAAAGACCATCAACATCCCCAACCCGTGTTTTTCTTTTTCTGAAGAGGTTTTGGTACAACAACCCATCATAAGAACACACACGAACGACATATTGAGAGAGTTTGATTTCTGTAATCCATGGAGATGCTATTATATAGCCATTGGAGATTATAGGAAATAACAATGGTCTTTGGTCTTGTTCAACGGTCAAACGGTTAATTAGGAAACAGTTCCAAAAGCAATTACTCTTTCCAAAGCGGTTTTTTACTGTTTTTCCGATAGGAGTTATCAAGAAATACCAGTGCATGCATAGTCATTGATTGTACTTTACACCGACCACTGATGTGTAGATAAAATTCAAGTCAGATTTCCTTGTTTGACTTAGAAGATTCAATGTCTTTAAACATGTCATGACATCCTGTCAGACATTGTCACTTTTTTTCCCTTTAAGCATATAGCTCAAGATTCTGCAAAAGATTAAGAGAGAGCATCTTCTGGACCAAGTAACATACTCCCCACTTACTCACTAGTCATAGACATAGACTTCTGTTGTTCTGAACACCTTGAGACTGTTAGACATATAGCTAACTCATTAGTGTAGAGAAGGAATTGTGGTTTCTAGTTGCACATGGTTAGATTTAACCATTGACAAATAACTGACAAAAATGTCACATTTTCTTCATGATGTTAAAGTATTTTTAACTAAGAAACTTTTCTTGACAAAAGAAGTTACTCCCCCTATCTAAGATAGTCTGAGCTTCTTCAAGGAATAAGCTTAAAATGATGAATGGAAAATATAAGACTCATCTTCATATCTTCAATAGCCGCACCCTCTGTTCAACTATCCTGCTGAACACACTCATTATAGCAAATTTGCTCCTTTACATTAAATACTTACACCAGAAGTAAGATGTCAAAACATTGTGTCTGACATTTGTACTACCAGTATTCTCCACAAGATTCTTCACCAGACCTTTGTCTAATAACTTATCTCCTCCATAAATGATCAACTGATGACCTCTTTACATTAGAAGCACACACAGAGAGGTTGCCACAATCTCAACATACAGAACTGCCACTTCTTGAATTTTGTTAAGCATAACCTTACCATGTTTGAATCAGATCATGGTCTGCTTAAGAAAATTCGAAATCCTTCTTGATATGGTGTTTCTCAATCTCACACATTGATTAACATGCTCCTTGAACAGAAAGGATTCTCATTTATCCTTAGTTGTGTTGATCAGATCATAGAACTTTTGTCTTCATAGTCATCTTCACTAAGTGAAGTCTTCATCATGAAAGTAATTATGTATTGACAGAACAAATTACTTACATCTAGATCAGAACCTGCCCATTCTAATCCACGTTATGCCCAAACTGCCACTTTAGACAATAATTTTGCTTTTTCAAACTTCTATTGCATATTCCTAGTCCTTCTTCAAGGATTAATGCACTTTGTGATGTTGACATCATTTCAAGACATAAGTTCGTCTGAACTCAAACAAACTCTGACTATCCATAGAGATAACACTTCTCTATAGAGGACTTGGAACACAAGAAACAATTTGTGTTCACGACACGAAACAATACTCTTATTCTTTACCAAACAATTGTTAAGAATGACCTCAGACTTAACAATGTCTGAACACTACCCTTAAACCCTATGATTGTCACAACCTGACAACCATAACCTAGACTCTAGACATTTCTCATATCCGAAAGAAGAACATGAGGGACTTAAACAAGACTAAAAAAACGAAAAGACTCTATAACCCTGAGCAATTTAAAAAACATACTTGGACTTTAACTAAAGTCTCAATCAAGAGATGTTATTTGAGGACGAACTGCACCAGGTGGACTTGTGCATAGGTTGGATCATGCACTAGATCAGAAGAAGTGATACACACCATCAATCCATGTCTTCAGATGATAATGCAAAGAATATTCTTTGCTGGTCTTTGAGAATAAACATGATTTGAGTTATGTTATGACGTTTTGTGTGACTTTGCTCTTCATGCTTCAAGATTTAGTCTTTGAGAGACTTTGCATTTGGATAGAAGCAGAATAACATTGTCTTTGCTGATCTTCATACTCTTTTACTCCCCCTAAGATATACAACTTTAGGACATCTTTGATGTTCGTCCTTGAAGTTCCCTTCATTTGGAATTTGCCACAGTTTCCAAGTTTAGAAACCTCAGTTTACTTGCTACACAAGATTCATATTGCCATACTCTGCAACTTGAAGTAGCAGAAACTATGATTGTATAACCATAAATTAATCTTCAGTATACACGTCTGAGTTATTTCATACAGACATTGTAAATATCTAGCTCCCATCAAGATATTTAACAGAATCTGTATGCTATACCAGATACTCTTGCCTTATTCCTTGATGTGTGAAGATAATTGAGAACACATAGCTAGAAGAACATCTTCTCAGTCCATCATCTAGGTTCTAAACCCAATAAGTATTAAGTCTCCCGTCAAAGTACTTACCAGCTTTTCAGTTAGAATTTCCTACTCACACTAGGTCATTCTGACTGATTACCTCTTCACATTTGTACTTTCTTTTCTTCGCAAATGTACTACAAAGAAACTGAAGATTTTGAGATGATGTTGTGACATCAGATATGACATCATCCTTCATGGTTCTTGGTTAACATATTTAACATCAAATTGACAACACTCGGGGTGAGGACAGAATAATCCAATTATCATCAATATCCAGACATATCAAGGAGTATAATAGCCAGCATCTCAATAAGCTTTTCTTCACACTTTCATTCTGATTTTGAGATGATGGATGCTATAGTATGTACCTATAGAGGAGATTCCCCCATTTAGGTTTCTGGAACAGACTTAGTTATAACATGACACTAAAATAGTCAGATTCATCTTACTTCCTTGATTCCAAACAACACCACCCTTTCTGGATAACAACTAAGGCAGTACACATTCTTGACCATATTTCACTGTAGTTGAGACACAGTATTCAACTCCAATAACTGATTTATGGTTATGAATGAAAATACACATTTTTGGTTTCATTGATCAGAGGAAAATGCCAGATATAAGCTCTTCTTAAGTAAATCATAAAGGATCAGAAAGGAATACCTTCATAAGTTTTCTTGTGGAACTGAGCACATGTTAATCGTGTCTTGATTAACTTATAGCCAGATGTTTCCTCTTCCAGACCAGGACTAGGTTCCAAACAATGTTCTCACACTACATTAGTTTAGCACCAGAACATTTGTTCTTAAGCTGGTAGCTGCATACCAGTACTAATGTCCCAACATCCGGTAGGACATCTGTTCCTCCTTCTAGGAACACTTCATCCTTGAAATTGTCAAGGTACAAACTTGCAGATGATTATGAATATCATTGATCAGTTGACATTCATCAGCTCTAATAAACCATGTCATTATGAGTGGACTTCAGAGATTACTCAAGTATCTTTGACACTTTAATTATAGCTGTCAATATCTGCCATACATTTTATTGAATATAAATAACCCTAGGGTTTCACAGAGACTATGCAGCAGAAAATAGTCATACTTCAACAGAATTCACACAATGCTTACTTTACGTGTTAGTTGTAAGCATGACAACTACAAATTAATTGCTACTCAACCATGCAAATGCTTGCTTTTGCACCAAGCAACAGACTAGACCAAACAAAAATCCTGACTTGATGAACTCACACAGAGATTACCTTATCAGTATCTTCACTCTCGCATGAAGGTTTTGATGTGATTCTTCTCTGTCCATAGATGTCGGTCAAATTAGTTCTGAAATTCACCTTCTTCACTCCCGCATGAAGCCTTTGGATTTAGCACTCCTTAATCCAGCATCACCGCTCTTAGTCAGGTTGGTCTAATCTTCCACACATAGGTCCATCCTCCACTTCAATGGACCATACAATATGAAAATTCCTTGTTCAAACAATCTTCTACCTTTACCACAACCAGAATTTATCCCTCATGGATCTCATCCAGAAACAGACAGGATGCTTGCTCTGATACCAATTGAAAATTCTGGCATGACAGACTCGGATGTCATTCACGATGTTAAGACATCTGATCTGTTATTAATGTAGCAGAGTCAGAACAGGGAGATCTCCCAACTTTTAATTACTCCTAAACGGGAGTCAATGAGACCTGGGATCACAAATGTTCAATCAACATAACCAGATTGTAAAGATTATATTGTTTTGTAAAGGAACAGCTAACACTTCTAAACCTGATGTTATTAACGATGTTATAACATCAATGACTGAACAAACAACATAATGCAGAAGATAAATAACACAGTTAATTGTTAACCCAGTTCGATCCAACAACAAACTCTGGGGGCTACGAAGCCAGGAAGAAGATTTCTCTATCAACAGTACCATTTTATGTAAACAACCTCAGGTTTACAGATAAACAACATCAGGTTTACCTAGTCATTACCCAATGAAACCTTTATCTCAGAACTCCATCCAACACAAGAGAACATCTGCTCACTCCCTAGTGATACCTAATTGTTACAACCCTGCAACAACTATTTACACAATTAACAATGAATAATAACTTGATCTTGCTTCATAACTTCGATCAAGAATACAATACTCAACTCTTACCTACAGGTTTCGAGTGAGGACAATCACTTCTCTTACCTACAGGTTTCGAGAGGGACATGGCAGCCATCCCACAACCTGGGTGTTCTACCTATAGAAACCCTAATGAATACATCATTTTTAAACAAGGTTTTCTATCTAAAACTAGGTTACAAAGATTTCTATTTATAACCTATTCCTAATTGGACTTGGGATTACAAATCGCAACACTCCTTGCTATTACAAATCTGCAGAAATCTTCTGCTACAATCAAGGTCTTTTAATCATGAGTTTCCTAATTTATCTCCTAAAATAGAAACTGCTGAATCTTCAATCTTCTGATTTGATTCTTCCTGAATCTTCAATCTTCTGATCTGATTCTTCAAAGATTCTTTAGACCTTTAAATTTGCGCCACATAAGATTACAAATATTCAACGAATATCCTGTATCTGTTGAGAAATAAACTGAATCTTCCTTCCAGTTCTGCAGGCGCGATGTCATGAGTGAATGTCATGAAATTCCATATAGCATCTTGCTTGTACCTGTTTTGTTCTTTTTATAATTGCAAGATTCACAATAAATACCTTTTGCTGCTATTATATCTTTTAGCCAAACATCAGACAATAATACAGAACAGAGCATCAACAATTAGGAACATAAGGTCCATTATACCCCTTAATTGCTCATGTGAATTTCCAATAATTGCCTTCATTTGATATTTCACATGTGACCACTTTGAAATTACTAAAACGCCCTTGGGGTAAAATGAGTATTTTACTTTTAATATCCAAATTCCATTAATTTATGAAATGGTTGGTCTTTTGAATCAACGACTTGATTTGGGATATTACACTTTGAATATTTTATTATTAAAAAATTAAAATCGCAATATAGAAATCATGTGACAACAACCTGATACGTATTCAAATTTGAGACATGTTTTTATGTCACAAACTACTCAAACATGTATCCCTACTTTTTGCACCTATCTATTCACTCTGACACGTAGTTAGTTAATGTTACGCCCTATGTTGAAATTAGTGACGTGGATACTACATGGCAACATGTTGCGATGTGAATTTTACATGACTAAGTTGCACAGTGATTTTCATGTCGTAAATAAGTTGCGACTTGCGTTTCTGCACGTATTTGCTCTCGTCGCTAGTTAAGGTGTTGCGACGTGTTATGTTTGTGGTGTGATTTTTATGTGGCAAATCAATGTTTTATTGTAGTGACTCCCTACGAGGGCTCAATCCATAACTTCACAAATAAGATGAATGATCAGGTAGAGTTTCCTCGAGATACTAGGCACTTGATCCTAATTAATCACCACAGCATCCCTTGTCATATGATACAATCACACGCTTCCTCGCATCACACGCCGAGTCATAGAAGGATGATTTATACCGTATGACATATATAAACTCTATTCACTTCAACAAATAACACTTTTTATGACGAAGCTTTCACCACGAAGAATAAAAAACCGATGGTATATGTAATGGGAGCGCCTTGTTTTATTCAAAAAAAAATTTAATCTGTCATCTCGGTTTTATCAAAAACCGACATAAATATATGCTCAAGGTTTGAGTTTCGATTCCCATCTCCTACAATTTTATGTTTTATATAGAAACAAAAAGGTGCCTTTATTTTTAATATATTTAACGTCGGATATGTTACCTCCGTTTTCTTTAAAACCAAGATAAAAACTCTAATTTTTTACTCTTTGTGGAACCAAAAAGAGGCCTTTATTTTTTAATATATTTTACATCGGATATGTTACCTTGGTTTTATTTTAAACCAAGATAAAGACTCTCTTATTTTTCATATACTTCAGTAAAACCGCGATAAATACTCTTTATATTTTTTATTCCCTCATTGTCTACCTCATTTACTTTTTGAGCTAACGAAAGAAATCTCTCCAAGGAGGACGGAAGCCCATGGTGAGCAAGAACTTCTTCTCCAGCCAACGAGAGATCTCTCTCCAAGGAGGACGGAAGCCCTATCAAACAAAAAAACTCTCTCACCATTATTCTCTGATATGTTATTCTTGTTGTTCATGTAGTTTTCCATTACTATTGTTCTTGTTGTTGGTTGTGTACTATTTTTATTTTATTTTAAGAAGCTTTATGTGATTATGAATCGTAGCTGAATGAATCCAATAGATTAAGTATAGAGTATGAGAATGAAGTGATATAATTTCTTGATTTTGCGGAAAAAAACCTTTCTAACAATAATGAGATTTTTTGGTGTCCTTGTAAAAAATATTATAATACGAAAAAAAACATCCAAGGGATATTACATTCAATCATTGTGGTTATCATGAAATTATTCAACATTACACGAAATGGATATGGCATGGTGAAGGGACGAAAAAGAGACCTATGTCACGTATAATTGAAGATGAAGATGAAGAATTTATGAATGATACTCTAGAAGATATGATTCGTGATATTGGAGTAGATGTTTTCAAGAAAGGTAATGTGCTAGATACTTTGCAAAGAGACATGGAAGATCGTTGTCTCGCGGATGTAAAAGTTTTACAAGATTGTCAGCTGTGTTAAGACTATTTAATCTTAATGCAAGAGGTAGGTGGATGGATAAAAGTTTCATTGAATTGCTTGAATTGTTGAAAGAAATGCTTCCCGAAGGTAACACATTATCGAACCGTACTTATGAGGCGAAGAAGATATTGTGCCCAATGGGTTTGGATAATTTCAAAATACATGCATGTCATAATGATTGCATATTATATAGGTAAGAGTTTGAAAACTTGAAGAAGTGTCGAGGTGTGGAGATTCAGGCTACAAGTAGAAGGACAATGATGTTTTTTTTGGAAATCTTGGTATCCGGCCTTGCGACCGACTAATCCAAGAGGGACCAATTCCACTGTCCACTAGCGGGGGCTCCGTTTAAAGCCAGAACAAAGTTTTGTATGGACTATCCCAACACAAAGATTGATAGCACCTAGCAGGATTCAAACTCAGGAACTTGAAAGGAGCACACTCTCAAGACCCAAGGTGATGAGGTATCTACCAATAATTCCAAGGTTCAAGAGATTGTTTGCTAATGTTAGTGATGTAAATAATACTAGATGTCATGTAGATGAAAGAGTGTGTAATGGAGAAATTTTCAATGTAGATGATTCAGGGAAATGGAAGAAAATTGATTCCTTGTTTCCAGATTTTGCCCTTGAGTCGAGGAACCTTAGGCTCAGACTTTCCACCGACGGGATGAACCATTTTGGTAATTTGAGTACTAACCATATGTTATGACTTGTACTTCTCATAATTTACAACCTATCTTTATGGTTGTGCATGAAACACAAGTTTATGATTCCACCAATGATAATTTCGGGTAAAAAAACAACCCGGGAATGACATAGATGTTTATTTAATTCCATTGGTTGAAGATTTAAGAATTTTATCGGAGGAAGGTGTTGATGTTGATGATTCATATACATGTAATATTTTAAGTTGTGAGCCATGTTGTTTTGCACAATCAATGACTTTCATGCATACGGTAATTTGTCTGAGTACAACGTCAAGGAACATAAAACGTGTTCTATATGGGAAGTTGGTACATGTCACCACCAATTACAAAAATTTAAAAAGATAGTTTATCTTCGGTATCAAAAATTTCTAAGACCAAATCATCCATATCGTAGATTGCGGAAGGGTTTTAGTGGAGAGCAAGAGTTAATATTGCTCCAAAGCCCTTAACCGGGAAGGAAGTTTATAAAAGTCTGAAAATTCTGGTATGACAGACTCGAATGTCATTCACGATGTTAAGACATCTGATCTGTTAATAATGTAGCAAAGGCAGAATAGAGAGACCCCCCAATTTTTAATTACTCCTAAACATGAGTCAATGAGACCTGGGATCACATATGTTCAGTCAACATAACTAGATTGTAATGATTTTATGGTTCTGTAAAGGAACAACTTACACTTCTGAACTTAATGTTATTAACGATGTTATAACATCCATGACTGAACAAACAACATAATGCAGAAGATAAATAACACAGTTAATTGTTAACCCAGTTCAGTCTAACTACCTACTATGGGGGCTACCAAGCCAAGAAGACGATTTCACTATCAGTAGTACTATTTTATGTAAACAACCTCAGGTTTACAGATAAGCAACCTCTGGTTTACCTAGTCACTACCCAATGCAACCTTTATCTCAGAACTCCATCCAAGACAAGAGAACCTATGCTCACTCCCTAGTGAAACCTAACTGTTACAACCCTGCAACAGCTATTTACACAATTAAGAATGAACAATAACTTAATATTGCTTCACAGCTTCGATCAAGAATACAATACTCAACTCTTACCTACAGGTTTCTAGTGAGGACAATCACTTCTCTTACCTACAGGTATCGAGAAGGACATGGCAACCATCCCATAACCTGGGTGGTCTACCTATAGAAACCCTAATGACTACATCGTTTCTAAACAAGGTTTTCTATCTAAAACTAGGTTACAAAGATTTCTATTTATAATCTATTCCCAATTGGACTTGGGAATACAAATCGCATCACTCCTTGTTGTTACAAATCTGCAGAAATCTTCTGCTACAATCAAGGTCTTTTAATCATGAGTTTCCTAATTTATCTCCTAAATTAGAAACTACTGAATCTTCAATCTTCTGAACTGATTCTTCCTGAATCCTCAATCTTCTGATCTGATTCTTCAAATATTCTTTAGACATTTAAATTTGCGCCACATAGGATTACAATATATTCTACGAATATCCTGTATCTGTTGAGAAACAAACTGAATCTTCCTTCCAGTTCTGCAGGCGCGATGTCATGAGTGAATGTCATGAAATTCCATATAGCATCTTGCTTGTACCTGTTTTGTTCTTTTTATATTTGCAAGATTCACAATGCATTATGTTTTGCTGCTTATTATGTTTTAGCCAAACATGGATGCCAATTAGCCAATAAAAGTACTAACAATCCCCCCCTTTAGCATATTTTGGCTAAAACTAATCATTCATTAAAAATGCAGCAAAACACAAATGCTCTTCAACTTTCAAGACAACAGGGAAGAACATAATTTTACATTCTCAAAATTGGGCTTTACCTTCTGTTCTTCAGGACTTGATTCACATCATAAAATCTTCAGTCTGCTACAAGTTCTTGTTTCTTTTTACAGTAGCAAAATCATCAGAAGATGATATTCTCTCCACCTTTTTAGACATAATATGACAAAGACTTGACCGATGTCATAATATGCAGTGGAACACCTTCATGCAACATTGATGTTCACGAGGAAGATGATGTGAGAAGACCTTTGTCTTGGAGGACCAATTGTGGCATAAGAGGCCCCTTCCTCAGTCTTGAACAAGAAACCAAATCCTAGATTAGACCTAGAGATAGGACTTGAGTGAAAACTTTCCACCAGTCCTAGTAACTCAAAACACAAATCACAATTGTGTTCATAACACAGATCACAAATCACAACGAACATGATCCCTATACTGAAGGTTGTATATGATGGAACATCTTTTTTGTTATTGCAGAAAAACCCATGGTAGAGACCATCAACATCCCTAGCCCGTGTTTTTATTTTTCTGAAGAGGTTTTGGTACAGCAACCCATCACAATACCAAACCCAGACACGACTCATAAGAACACACACGAACGACATCTTGAGAGAGTTTGATTTTTGTAATCCATGGAGATGCTATTATATAGCCATTGGAGATTATAGGAAATAACGATGGTCTTTGGTCTTGTTCAACGGTCAAACGGTTAATTAGGAAACAGTTCCAAAAGCAATTACTATTTCCAAAGCATTTTTTGACTGTTTTTCTGATAAGAGTTATCTTGAAATACCAGTGCATGCATAGTCATTGATTGTACTTTACACCGACCATTGATGTGTAGATAAACTTCAAGTCAGATTTCCTTGTTTGACTTAGAAGATTCAATGTCTTTAAACATGTCATTACATCCTGTCAGACATTGTCACTTTTCTTCCCTTTAAGCACATAGCTCAAGATTCTGCAAAAGATTAAGACAGAGCATCTTTTGGACCAAGTAACAGACTCCCCACTTACTCACTAGTCATAGACATAGACTTCTGTTGTTCTGAACACCTTGAGACTGTTAGACATACAACTACCTCATTAGTGTAGAGAAGAAATTGTGGTTTCTAGTCGCACATGGTTAGTTTTAACCATTAACAAATAACTAACAAAAATGTCACATTTTCTTCATGATGTTAAAGTATTTTTAACCAAGAAACTTTTCTTGACATAAGAAGTTACTCCCCCTATCTAAGATAGTCTGAGCTTCTTCAAGGAATAAGCTTGAAATGATGAATGGAAAATATAAGACTCGTCCTCATATCTGCAATAGCTGCACCCTCTGTTCAACTATCCTGCTGAACACACTCACTATAGCAAATTTGCTCCTTTACATTAAATACTTACACCAGAAGTAAGATGTCATAACATTCTGTCTAACATTTGTACTACCAGTATTCTCCATAAGATTCTTCACCAGACCTTTGTCTAATAACTTATCTCCTCCAGAAATGATCAACTGATGACCTCTTGACATTAGAAGCACACACAGAGAGGTTGCCACAATCTCAACATACAGAACGACTACTTCTTGAATTTTGTTGAGCATAACCTTACCATGTTTGAATCAGATCATAGTCAGCTTAAGAAAATTCGAAATCCTTCTTGATATGGTGTTTCTCAATTTCACACATTGATTAACATGCTTCTTGAACAGAAAGGATTCTCCTTTATCCTTAGCTGTGTTGATCAGATCATAGAACTTTTGTCTTCATAGTCATCTTCACTAAGTGAAGTCTTCATCATGAAAGTAATTATGTATTGCCAGAACAAATTACTTAAATCTAGAACAAATTATGTATTGACATAAGTTCGTTTGAACTCAAACAAACTCTGACTATCCAAAGAGATAACACTTCTCTATAGAGGACTTGGAACACAAGAAAAAATTTGTGTTCACGACACGAAACAAGACTCTTATTCTTTACCAAACAATTGTTAAGAATGACCTCAGACTTAACAATGTCTGAACACTACCCTTAAACCCTATGATTGTCACAACCTAACAAACATAACCTAGACTCTAGACATTTCTCATATCCAAAAGAAGAACATGAGGGACTCTAACAAGACTCAAACAAACGAAAAGACTCTATAACCCTGAGCAATTTAAACAAAATACTTGGACTTTAACTAAAGTCTCAATCAAGAGATGTTATTTGAGGACGAACTGCACTAGGTGGACTTGTGCATAGGTTGGATCATGCACTAGATCAGAAGAAGTGATACACACCATCAATCCATGTCTTCAGATGATAATGCAAAGAATATTCTTTGCTGGTCTTTGAGAATAAACATGATTTGAGTTATGTTATGACGTTTTGTGTGACTTTGTTCTTCTTGCTTTAAGATTTAGTCTTTGAGAGACTTTGCATTTGTATAGAAGCAGAATAACATTGTCTTTGCTGATCTTCATACTCTTTTACTCCCCCTGAGATATACAACTTTAGGACATCTTTGATGTTCGTCCTTGAAGTTCCCTTCATTTGGAATTTGCCACAGTTTCCAAGTTTAGAAATCTCAGTTTACTTGCTACACAAGATTCGTATTGCCATACTCTACAACTTGAAGTAGAAGAAACTATGATTGTATAACCATAAATTAATCTTCAATATACACGTCTGAGTTATTTCATACAGACATTGTAAATATCCAGCTCCCATCAAGATATTTAACAGAATCAGTATGCTATACCAGATACTCTTGCCTTCTTCCTTGATGTGTGAAGATAATTGAGAACACATAGCTAGAAGAACTTCTTCTCAATCCAGCATCTAGGTTCTAAACCCAATAAGTACTAAGTCTCCCGTCGAAGTACTTACCAGCTTTTCAGTTAGAATTTGCTACTCACACTAGGTCATTCTGACTGATTACCTTTTCACATTTGTACTTTTTTTCTTGGCAAATGTACTACAAAGAATCTGAAGATCTTGAGATGATGTTGCGACATCAGATATGACATCATCCTTCATGGTTCTTGGTTAACATTTTTAACGTCAAATTGACAACCCTCGGACTGAGGACAGAATAATCCAATTATCAGCAATATCCAGACATATCAAGGAGTACAATAGCCAGCATCTCGATAAGCTTTTCTTCAGACTTTCATTCTGATTTTGAGATGATGGGTGCTATAGTCTGTACCTATAGAGGAGATTCCCTCATTTAGGTTTCTGGACCAGACTTAGTTATAACATGACACTAAAATAGTCAGATTCATCTTACTTCCTTGATTCCAAACAACACCACCCTTTCTGGATAACAACTAAGGCAGTACACATTCTTGACCATATTTCGCTGTAGTTGAGACACAGTATTCAGCTCCAATAACTGCTTTATGGTTATGAATGAAAATACACATTTTTGGTTTCATTGATCAGAGGAAAATGCCAGATATAAGCTCTTCTTATGTAAATCATAAAGGATCAGAAAGGAATACCTTCATAAGTTTTCTTGTGGCACTGAGCACATGTTAATCGTGTCTTGATTAACTTATAGCAAGATGTCTCCTCTTCCAGACCAGGACTAGGTTCCAAACAATGTTCTCACACTACATTAGTTTAGCACCAGAACATTTGTTCTTAAGCTGGTAGCTGCATACTAGTAGTAATGTCCCAACATCCGGTAGGACATCTGTTCCTCCTTCTAGGAACACTTCAGCCTTGAAATTGTAAAGGTACACACTTGCAGATGATTATGAATATCATTGATCTGTTGACATTCATCAGCTCTAATAAACCATGTCATTATGAGTGGACTTGAGAGATTACTCAAGTATCTTTGACACTTTAATTATAGCTATCAATATCTGCCATACATTCTATTGAATATAAATAACCCTAGGATTTCACAAAGACTATGCAGCGGAAAATAGTCATACTTCAACAGAATTCGCACAATGCTTACATTACGTGTTAGTTGTAAGAATGATAACTACAGATTAATTGCTACTCAACCTTGCACAATACTTGCTTCTTCACCAAGCAACAGACTAGACCAAACCAAAATCATGACTTGATGAACTCACACAGCGATTATGTAACACCAGTATTTTAAATTATTAGATAAATTGATTTTTGGTTAATTATTTAATTGAAATTTAGTTTATGAATATTTTTGAAAATAACGGGGTAAATGAATAAGAGGAGAATATTGGACTTTAGGGGTGTGAGGTGTAATTAGTGGGTGTATGGGGTAAAAGGCTCTTAACTTAGTCCTAATTATATTTTTATTTTATTATTGAGGAAAATAGAAAAAGAAAGGAGCAAGAGAAGATTTGGGAGAAAAATGTTTTATCGTAGAAGTGAGAAGAGCAAGGAAAGGAGGAAAATCCCAAAGTTCAAGGATCAATTCAAGAACATCCATCGAGGTAAGGGGGGACTCTTTCTTTTAGTATCTCTTATGTGATCTTAAGTGATAGGTAGATTAATGTATGGTTTGGTTCAATTAGATATTGGGATTGTTAGGTTAGGGTGTTATAATTTGGATTGAATTGATGCAATTTGTATGATTTATTGGTTAATAACGAGTTTAAATGATGTTTGGTGGTGTATGATTGAATGTATGATGATGATTGTTTACCTGTATATGCTGTTTAAACTCGATTTTGGACTGGAAATAGGTGGAATCGCAGGGTCTGTCGCAGACCTGAGAATTGGTAAAATCGTAGGTCTGCTAAGTAGAGGGGGGTCCGCTAAGCAGAGGACCCGACCTAGTTAGCTTCTGTTGAAGGTCGCTAGTGGTCCGCTGAGCGGAGGTCTGAAGGAAGTTCGCTTCTGCCTCACGTCGCTAGCAATCCGCTAAGCGAACCTTGTTGTGCGGGAATTTTTCTAAACTTTAAAATATCGTATCTTTTGATACGTGTATCATTTCCTAGTGCCATTTTGGGCGTTGTTCAAGTAATTAAATGTTTTCTATGATGAACGATGAATATGGGCAGTGTCCGAATTTATTTCTTTAAAACTCGATTTAATTACTTTATGAGAATTGAACATTGTGTGCATATGAAATGTGTGTGATAATTTAATTGATGTGATGATGAATTGGCTGTGATTATTATTATGATTGTGATGAATGCATGACTATTTGAATGATGTTGAAAACATGTACATACTTATTCGGTGATGTGGTGTTGAGATGAGTTATTCATCGTGATCGGTGATATTTTTAAGTATGTTATGTGTATGCATTCATTCATATGCATTCGGTGATGGATCCCGGTGATGTTTAGATCGATGGTGGACATAATTCCCATTGTGCGGAATTTGTGTTGGTGGGTCGTATCTCGATGAAGCGTAGATCGGTCATGTGGATTAATTCCACGGTTTATCGGTGCCACATGCATAATGTTAGTTTTGTCATATGCATTCTGTTATATCATGATTGGATGAATTTCTGTATTATGTGGTGTAATCTATTATTGTACGAAATGATGAATAATAGTTGTGAATCTGAATATGTATGATTGGGTGAGCGATATATTATGATGCTTGTTGCTTATGAATTGCATAATATTTACTAATTGAGAATGAGACTCACCCTTACATGTTATCATTTTCATATTGAAGAGTAGCGGCATTAGTGCTCGGTGAGGATGACTCGTAGAGTTTATCCGTTTATGTTGGTTCGTGGCGGTCATGCTCTGATCTTGAAACATTGGGGAACAATAGTTTTAGAGTTTTATGAGATTACTCTATTTTATTTGGCGTTGGATTATATTTCCATTGGTTGTATTTGACGATGTTTCTTATTCCGCTGTGATAAACATGATTATGTTTTGGTAAATTGTTTCCTAATGAAGCATGACTTTGACCATAGTTGGTTTATTTGTTTTAAATAATTATGGCACCCTTGTGTTTATGTTTTTACTCTGATTATTTATTTAAATTGCCGCGGGGTTTAGAAGGGTGTTACAATAGTGGTATCAGAGCATAGTCGGTCGTTGTGACCAAAGTCTTAGTGTCAGTCTTTTTCCCTTGTATGCGACTAGTGCGAGCTATCATTGTCGATACTCTTGGTGCTAATAGAATTGTTTTGTGATTAGAAGAACAATGGCTGGAAGAGGTGGAAGAAGCGACGATGCTATCGCTGAGGCTTTGGGCATGACTGTTGGTGTGCTGGGAGGGAACGCAAATGGAGATGGGATTGGTGCTGACAGGCAATTGGGGAATTTCCAGAGGAACAATCCTCCATTGTTCAAGGGCACGCATGATCCTGAAGGTGCTCAGAAGTGGCTTAAGGAGATCGAGAGGATTTTCAGAGTCATCGATTGTGTTGAGAATCTGAAAGTGAGGTATGGTACTCATATGTTGTCCGAAGAGGCTGATGACTGGTGGATGGCTACTAGAGCTGAATTGGATGCTGATGGTCTATCTATTTCTTGGGCTGTGTTCAAAAGAGAGTTTCTGAGGAGGTATTTTCCTGAGGACGTTAGAGGCGGAAAGGAAATTGAATTTTTGGAGTTGACTCAAGGTAATATGATGGTACCAGAGTATGCTTCGAAATCTGTTGAGTTAGCAAAGTACTACGTTCACTACAACAATGATGAAGCTAGTGAATTCTCAAAGTGAATCAAGTTTGAGAATGGTCTTCGTGACGAGATCAAGCAAGGTATCAGGTACCAGAGAATTCGTTGATTTGTCAATTTAGTGGACTGTAGCAGGATCTTTGAAGAGGATAACATTAAGCTGAAGTCATCTCACTCTCGCGAGTTGGTTGACAAGAAAGGTAAGAAGCCTATGGATAGAGGTAAGCCATATGGTAAAGGAAATCCTAGAGCTAATGATTGGAAGAGGCCTAGTGGGGGAAATTCTGGTGCTCCCGTTAGGTGCTACAATTGTGGTGAGACTGGGCATAGAAGGAATGAGTGTAAGAGTGGGGAAAAGAAATGCTTCAAGTGTGGAAAGGCGGTTCATATTGCTTCTGATTGTAGGATGAAGATTGTGACTTGCTACAATTGCAGCGAAGAGGGTCACATCAGTCCACACTACACTAAACCAAAGAAGAATCAGGCTGGTGGAAAGGTCTTTGCTTTGTCTGGGTCTGAGACTACTCCGGAAGATCGTCTGATTAAAGGTACGTGTTTCATCCATGACACACCTTTAGTTGCAATTATTGATACGGGAGCGACTCATTCGTTTATTTCATTGGATTGTGCTAAACGATTGGGATTAGAAATATCTGTTATTATTGGAAGTATGGTTATTGACACTCCTGCGTCGGGTTCAGTAACTACTTCATCTACTTGCTTGAACTGTCCTATTGACATATTTGGTAGAAAGTTTGGAATGGACTTAGTGTGCCTTCCACTTGAATAACTTGACGTCATTCTGGGGATGAACTGGTTACAATTTAATCGGGTTCATATCAATTGTTTTACGAAGACGGTTATCTTTCCTGAAGAGGTTAGTGTTGAGGATTTGACTATGTCGGTCAAATAGATGAACTTGGCTGTCAATGATGGGGCGGTAGTATTTATGTTGTACTCTTCAATGGAAGTGAAGGGAGAAGCTAAAACTAATGAGCTAAGAGTAGTGAATGAGTATCCGGAAGTATTTCCAGAAGATGTTAGTGAGTTGCCACCTGAAAAAGAAGTGGAATTCGCTATAGAGTTGATTCCTGAAACTAGTCCTGTGTTGATGGCACCGTATCGCACGTCGGCATTTGAATTGGCTGAACTGAAGAAATAGTTAGAGGAATTGTTGGAAAAGAAGTTTATTTGTCCTAGTGTGTCGCCGTGGGGTGCACCGGTGCTGTTGGTCAAGAAGAAAAAAGGTTCAATGAGGTTATGTGTTGATTATAGACAGCTGAACAAGGTGACAATCAAGAATCGATACCCTTTGCCGAGGATTGATGATTTGATGGATCATCTGGTTGGAGGTTGTGTGTTTAGCAAGATTGATCTGAGGTATGGATATCACCAAATTCGTGTGAAGGCGGAAGATATTCAGAAAACGGCATTTCGAACAAGGTATGGACATTATGAATATTCTGTTATGCCATTTGGTGTTACTAATGCACCTGGTGTTTTCATGGAGTATATGAATAGGATATTTCACCTGTATCTTGACAAGTTCGTGGTAGTGTTCATTGATGACATTCTAATTTACTCGAAGAGTGATGAGGAACATGCAGAGCATTTAAGAGTGGTATTGAAGCTATTGAAGGAGAAGAAGATGTATGCGAAATTGTCTAAATGTGAAGCGGTATCTCAGTGGGAGACACCGAAGAATGCTTCAGAGATTCATTGTTTTCTTGGTCTGGCAGGTTACTATAGAAAGTTCATAGAGGGATTTTCAAAGTTGGCATTGCCAATGACTAAGTTAACAAGGAAAGGACAAGTATTTGTATGGGATTCACAATGTGAAAAGGGTTTTCAAGAATTGAAGAAGAGATTGACAAGTGCTTCGTGTCATACCCCAAATTTGTCCTACCCTTTAACTTCTAACTGGCTTAGGCTTTGCATTCATGTACATACATTACTTAGGTCATAATCCATACCCATGCATTCATATCATAGGTGTTATTCAAGGGCTAGCAAGAAAATGCTCTGTTGGAAAGAAGTTTGATCAGAGAATGAGGAAACTGAGGTATAATCATGTGGCTCTATGTTCATTGAAGTCCTCCCGGATTGGGGTGTCTCCTTGCTTCAAATCAGGGCATTGATGGAAGAGTGCAAGCTTGCAAATCATCTGGTTCTTTAAATCAGGGTTTCTTGGACCAAAGCCAACCAGTTGACTTTCTGGTCAACATTTAATCAGAAGTGGCTTCTATGTGTGGAAAACTTCTCATACTGACTGTGTGGATGTGTTTGTTTGACTGAATTTAACTGGAAGAGATTTAATCAGGAATTTCATCAATAGTCGGAAAAATCAGAACAGTTGACTTTTGGGTCAAAATCAGGAGAATTGTTCAAATATTGACTTTTGGTGGAAAGTCGGGCAAGAAAAGTCAAAGAATGGATAAAATCGGGAGTTCGACAAAAAGTTGCCAAAAATAGAAAAATAACAAAAATAGAAAGTTTCCAACACTTAGAAAATATTTTGGAGTTTTAAATCTCGATGAGCAGCCCACTTCAGCACTGGATTACACGTGTCAAATGGCATTTTCTGGAAAAATTCCCAACATCAAAGTTGTTCCTCTCATGGAGAAGAACAACTTTGTAGTTGGACACTTTTTCATTTGAAGCTTGTATGAAGAGTTGAAGTGGTGTGAAGTTTCTGAAAACTCATTTAAACCAGGGCACAATCCAGGTCACAAGGCAGGTCATGACCTGGCATTTTCACAAACACATGGCATGCCAAATCTCCAGCCATCTTTTGAGCTCTATAGAAGTGATATGAATGCAAGCTTGGTATCATCATCTTCTTTGCCATATCCTCTACCCATCTGAACAAGAATGGGTACAATTGGACAAATAATGAATGAGATACAAGCCTTCAAAGTGGTGCCCCAACCCTGACCAAATCCTGCAGGCAGCCATGACACAGAATTCTGGGCACGCAACGCATTTCAGCAAACACGTGGTGGGCCAAATGTCAAGGTCTCTTTCTTCCTCCAACAAGTCTCTATCTTAAACAAGCCCAGTTCTAAACCATTCTTTGCCATGTCCTCTATCCATGGAGACCAGTATCATTAATTTTGGACATGTATTGATCGATATAGAGAGATTCGAAGTTACTACCCGACCAAGTCACGTTTAATGAAGGTTACAAACCAGAGGTAGATCATGCGCGTGCAGCAACCATTCATTTGTGTACCACCACATTCCAAGCATCATTGTCATCTGTCCAAGCATTATTTCAAGAGAGTTTCAACACATTGATCCATCACTCCCATCACTTCTTTGCAAGGAGTTTGTATTTGAGTCAAATGGAGGTCTAGAATGATAGTTATGTGTGTGCAAAGTCATGATCATGAGCTGTCTACACCTAGCATAAAATGTCTTCCATACAATGCTATAGTTCCATATCAAGCCATGCAGCAGTACTGATTCCAAAAAGCTCAAGTCCCACATTCATAAAAAGGGAAGTTGTTGCAAGGCTATGCACTAGAGTCCCACACTCAAGATATGCAAGCTACACATGCTCACCTCACCCTATAAAAGCATGCTCCTACATCACTCTCTAGATACACACACGAATCATTTCTCCTTCTTCAGTTTCCCATTCACCTCACACTTCACTTCCACTTCATTTTTCTTCATCCACTCTCTCTTTCTCCTCTCATCACTCTCGTCATTCTCTCTTCTTCCCTATCACCTATCTCATTCCTAACCATTCCTCTCTCCACCATAACCGTTTCCCTAACTACCATGTAACAAACTCCGGCCACCCTAACTAACTACAACTACTTTCTCCGGCCACCACAACCTCTCTCAGCAACCACTCCTTCTATTCTCAACCTTCTCCGATCCATCATCATCAAGCTCACGTGTCCGGCGTTGTTCTGCATCCAAAACCTTCAACTACGCGGTCGTCATCGTCATCATCTCAAGCTGCATGAAAGGTTATTCTGAAGCATCATCATCCATATCTCAAGAGGAGGAT
The DNA here is from genome assembly GCF_029867415.1 of Vicia villosa. Classification (NCBI taxonomy): domain Eukaryota; kingdom Viridiplantae; phylum Streptophyta; class Magnoliopsida; order Fabales; family Fabaceae; genus Vicia; species Vicia villosa. The sequence goes on along the minus strand of NC_081182.1, from coordinate 114,935,581 downwards.
CGCAGCTAGGAACGTTCTCTTTAAGCTTCAATTCAAGAACCAGATCCAGGTGAGTCTTCTGGAACTTTCTGAGCATGCTTAGAGGACTGTTTAGGCTCATATGCATTCGTGCGTGAATTCAACCTGTGATTACATGATAGAGTGTTTGATTCGTGGACAAATTACTGTGCGTAATATTAGTATGAAGTTCAATATGATTCTTGAGCTTGAATTTTCTTGTATGTAACGCGTGTTGTTTGGATGTTTAGACTGTATATTTGAGTTCCACATGCTGCAAAGATTATGCATACGCTTGAGTTTGGTGTTTTAATGGAGATTCATGGTGTTAGGGATTGATGTTTGGTTTCGGCTTAGGAGTTAGGTTGATTTTCATTAAAAATGGATGGAAGATTTGAACTCAGCGCGAAAATTCGAGTGAGTTAGTGGTGGTCACGTTGGTTTCTGGGCGAAGACGCAGGTTGCGCCGGCGAAGGGTAATCGGGGAAGATGATCGGAGCATAGCTCCGGCATCTGAGTTAGTTTGGCTTTCGTGGTGCGTTCAGTTGACGTGGCAAGCATGTACCGGTGGGTCCTTTTTCCAACTTTTATCTTGACTATGTGTTGCATCGGGATTGGCTGTACTCCTTTTTGTCCTCTAATGACTTAAGTAAAATCATGACCAGTTGATATTGGTTCACATGCATGGTGCGTTACTCCCTTTAATAAAACCACAATAATAATAAATAAGAATGAAAATCTGGTTAAGTCAAACAATCAGCATTGGGCCCGATGACGAATTGCTACGGTTCACACCCCTTGGCCCAGTCATGCACCACCATTCTTGTTGATAAATTGAACAAAAAAACATATGGGCCTTGAACGTTTTCGCTACCCTCACACCCCTGTTTTAAGCCCACATTTCTGCTACATTCAATTTTTAGTTCATATGAAAAATACTGATACACCCCCTTTGCTGTTAGTAGAAAACAAATAATAAAATGATTTTCCTTCTATTTTCCTTTGCAATTAATTGAATTTTTCTTAAACAAAAATGACAAAAATACTTTTTTATCCAATTAGACTTTTTAGAGTTTTTTTATTTTCCTTTAATTGTTTTTAATATTTGTTTTCTTTGAGTGCTAATTGGCTAATAAACCATAAACAAAATAATAGTTTTCTTTGATAATTCAGATTAGTCTCCCATGAATAAAATGCATTTGCTTGTAGATAGTTTAGATGTAATTCTTTTTCTTTTGTGAATATTTTCATATATTGTGGAATGCTTATATAAACTTCTCTTCCTTTCCATTAGAAGTAATAACATACTAGGCTTAGAGAATAGGCTAGTCCTCCACTTTTTCATTCTTTTTCTTTTCAAACCATAAAACATCTAATAAATGCTTGAATAAAATCCCCTTTAAAAAATACAAAGAAAATACTTAAAACACTAATAATCAAAGTGAAAATTCTTAAAAAGGGAATGGAAGCTTGAACGTCCCTTGCTTTAGGGAACGTTCGAGTGCTTGGATCTCCCTTGCTTTAGGGAACCATTCAGGCGTAAGTTCCCAACTTCTAAAAAACACAAACCAAAGAGTAACTCGAGTTTCCCTTGCTTTAGGGATTTCCTCGAAACACTCAAACTCTCTCTCTCTCTCTCCTTTCTTAAGGGCATTGTTATCTCCGCTCTATTGCATCCTAGGTCTATCCCTTATGCAAGAGCGCGAGCGTTAACTCCGCCCAACTAAAAAACACAAAAACAAACAGAAAATCTTGAGCCGAACTACGGCGCTCTGATTCCTGAAAAGGATACGTAGGCATCAAGTCGCGGGGCTTGAACGAGCACATTTGTAAATATTTCCTTCTTTTCCCCGTATTTCTTTTGCATTCATTCGCATGTAGACATAGGCATAGTACACACCCTTTAGATAGAAACAAACATAGGTGGATACCATCGAGTACGATGGGCGCGAGGGGTGCTAATACCTTCCCCTTGCGTAACCGACTCCCGTACCTTGATTCTCTGGTCGCAAGACCCTGTTCCTTCCTTTGTTAGGTTTTCTAATATTCCTTTCCCTCTTTGGGATAAATATATTGGTGGCGACTCTGTTCATCATTTCGCGAGCGTGCGACACTTCGATCTTAATTTTGCCTAATCCAGCGAAGTCTTTCAATGTGTACTGTGATACTTCACTGATGGGTTTAGGTGGTGTTTTGATGCAAGATAAGCAGGTAGTGGCTTATGCTTCAAGACAGTTGAAAATTCATGAAAGGAATTATCCGACTCATGATCTGGAATTGACGGCTGTGGTGTTTGTGTTGAAGCTGTGGAGACATTACCTTTATGGTTCCCGATTTGAGGTATTCAGCGATCATAAGAGTATGAAGTATCTCTTCGATCAGAAAGAGCTTAATATGAGACAGAGAAGATGTTTACAATTTTTGAAGGACTATGATTTCGGTTTGAATTACCATCCTGGTAAAGCAAATGTTGTTGCTGATGCATTGAGTAGAAAGTCATTGCATATCTCTATCTATGCTAATGGTGCGAGAACTAGATTTAATTGAGCAATTCCGATATTTGAGTTTAGTATGTGAAAGTACTTCTAATAGTGTTAAGTTGGGAATGCTGAAGTTAACTAATAGTATCCTTGAGGAAATTAGAAACGGACAAAAATCAGACGCTGGCTTAGTAGATAAGTTGGCATTGATTAACCAAGGTCAAGGAGGTGAATTCCGAATTGACGAGAATGGCGTTATGAGGTTTGGAGACCGAGTGTGTGTATCCGATGTTGCTAAGATCAGAAAGAGTATTCTAGAAGAAGGACACCGAATTGGATTGAGTATTCATCCTAGTGCTACCAAGATGTATCACGATTTGAAAAAGTTGTTTTGGTGGCCTGGAATGAAGAAGGAAATTGCCGAGTTTGTTTATGCTTGCTTAATTTGTCAAAAGTCAAAAATTGAGCATCAGAAACCGTCTGGATTGATGGAATCGTTGTTTGTTCCGGATTGGAAGTGGGATGGCATTTCTATGGACTTTGTATCTGCTTTACCTAAGACGGTCAAAAATTGTGATTCTATCTGGGTTATTATGGACCGGTTGACGAAATCTGCTCACTTTATACCAATAAGGATGGATTATCCGATGAAGAAGTTGGCTCAGTTGTATGTTGAGAAGATAGTGAGTTTGCATGGTGTTTCGGCTAGTATTGTGTTGGATAGAGACCCGAGGTTTACTTCTAAGTTATGGAAAGGATTGCAAGAAGCCTTAGGTACTAAGTTGAGGTTGAGTTCTACTTATCATCCGCAGACAGATGGTCAGACGGAGAGAACGATTCAATCGTTAGAGAATTTGTTGCGAGCTTGTGTATTGGAAAAAGGTGGTGCTTGGGATAGTTATTTACCCTTGATTGAGTTCACCTACAACAATAATTATCATTCGACTATTGGTATGGCTCCGTTTGAAGCATTGTATGGTAGGAGATGTAGAACGCCGTTGTGTTTGTACGAATCCGGAGAAAATGCGGTGGTTGGACTAGAGATTGTGCAACAAACTACAGAAAAGATCAAGATGATTCAGGAGAAGATGAGTGATTCTCAGAGTCGTCAGAAAAGTTACCACGACAAAAGGAGGTAGGATATTGAATTTTGAGGAAGGAGATCATGTATTCATGCGAGTTACTCCGATGACTGGCATTGGGAGAGCCTTGAAGTCGAAAAAGTTAACTCCGCGTTTCATTGGTCCATTGCGGATTATTAAGAAAATTGGGAAGGTTGCTTATCAGATTGCTTTACCACCGGCACTCGCTAATTTGCATGAAGTATTCCATGTATCCCAGTTGAGGAAATACATTGCAGACCCATCTCATTAGATTCAGCTAGATGATATACAGGTGCGAGATAATCTGACTGTAGAGACATTACCTATGAGGATTGAGGATCGTAAAGTGAAGCAGTTGCGAGGTAAAGAGATAGCAACAGTGAAAGTGGTTTGGGCAGGACCAGCTGGTGGAAATGTTACATGGGAGTTAGAGAGCCAGATGAAGGACTCTTACCCGGAACTTTTCATCTAAGGTATGTTTTCGAGGACGAAAACTCGTTTAGTGGGGGAGAGTTGTAACACCCGTATTTTAAATTATTAGATAAATTGAATTTTGGTTAATTATTTAATTGAAATTTAGTTTATGAATATTTTTGAAAATAAGGGGGTAAATGAATAAAAGGAGAATATTGGACTTTGGGGGTTTGAGGTGTAATTAGTGGGTGTATGGAGTAAAAAGCTCTACACTTAGTCCTAATTATATTTTTATTTTATTATTGAGGAAAATAGAAAAAGAAAGGAGCAAGAGAAGATTTGGAAGAAAAAGGTTTTATCGTAGAAGTGAGAAGAGCAAGGAAAGGAGGAAAATCCCAAAGTTCAAGGATCAATTCAAGAACATCCATCGAGGTAAGGGGGGACTCTTCCTTTTAGTATCTCTTATGTGATCTTAAGTGATAGGTAGATTAATGTATGGCTTGGTTCAATTAGATATTGGGACTGTTAGGTTAGGCTGTTATAATTTGGATCGAATTGATGAAATTTGTATGATCTATTGGTTAATAATGAGTTTAAATAATGTTTGGTGGTGTATGATTGAATGTATGATGATTGTATACCTGTATATGCTGTTAAAACTCGATTTTGGACTGGAAATAGGTGGAATCACAGGGTCTGTCATAGACCTGAGAATTGGTAAAATCGCAGGTCCGCTAAGCGGAGGACCCGACCTAGTTAGCTTCTGTTGAAGGTCGCTAGTGGTCCGCTGAGCGGAGGTCTGAAGGAAGTTCGCTTCTACCTCACGTTGCTAGCAGTCCGCTAAGCGAACTTTGCTGTGCGAGAATTTTTCTAAACTTTAAAATATCGTATCTTTTGATCCGTGTATCATTTCTTAGTGCCATTATGGGTGTTGTGCAAGTAATTAAATGTTTTATATGATGAACGATGAATATGGGCAGTGGCCGACTTTATTTCTTTAAAACTCGATTTAATTACTTGATGAGAATTAAACAGTGTGTGCATATGAAATGTGTGTGACAATGTAATTTATGTGATGATGAATTGGATGTGATTATTATTATGATTGTAATGAATGCATGACTATTTGAATGATGTTGAAAACATGTACATCCTTATTCGGTGATGTGGTGTTGAGATGAGTTATTCATCATGATCGGTGATATTTTTAAGTATGTTATGTGTATGCATTCATTCATATGCATTCGGTGATGGATCCCGGTGATGTTTGGATCGATGGTGGACATAATTCCCATTGTGCAGAATTTGTGTCGATGGGCCGTATCTCGATGAGGCGTAGATCCGTCAGGTGCATTAATTCCACGGTTTATCGATACCACATGCATAGTGTCAGTTGTGTCATATGCATTCTGTTATATCATGATTGGATGAATTTCTGTGTTATGTGGTGTAATCTATTATTGTACGAATTGATGAATAATAGTTGTGAATCTGAATATGTATGATTGGGTGAACGATATATTATGATGCTTGTTGCTTATGAATTGCATAATATTTACTAATTGATAATGAGACTCACCCTTACATGTTGTCATTTTCAGATTGAAGGGTAGTGGCATTAGTGCTCGGTGAAGATGACTCGTAGATTTATCCGTTTATGCTGGGGAATGATAGTTTTAGAGTTTTATGAGATTACTCTATTTTATTTGGTGTTGGATTATATTTCCATTGGTTGTATTGACGATGTTTTTTATTCCGCTGTGATAAACATGATTATGTTTTGGTAAATCATTTCCTAATGAAGCATGACTTTGACCATAGTAGGTTTATTTGTTTTAAATAATTGTGGCACCCTTGTGTTTATGTTTTTACTATGATTATTAATTTAAATTGCCGCGGGATTTAGAAGGGTGTTACAGATTACCTTATCAATATCTTCACTCCCGCATGAAGGTTTTGATGAGATTCTTCTTTGTCCATAGATGCCGGTCAAATTAGTTCTGAAATTCAACTTCTTCACTCCCGCACGAAGCCTTTGGATATACCACTCCTTGTTCCAGCATCACCGCTCTTAGTCAGGTTGGTCTAATCTTCCACACATAGGTTCAGCCTCCACTTCAAGGGACCATACAATATGAACATTTCTTATTTAAACAATCTTCTACCTTTACCACAACCAGAATTTATCCCTCATGGATCTCATCCAGAAACAGACAGAATGCCTGCTCTGTTACCAATTGAAAATTCTGGTATGACAGACTCGGATATCATTCACGATGTCAAGACATCTGATCTGTTATTAATGTAGTAGAGGCAGAATAGAGAGATCCCCCAATTTTTAATTACTCCTAAACAGGAGTCAATGAGACCTGGGATCACATATGTTCAGTCAACATAACCAGATTGTAAAGATTATATGGTTCTATAAAGGAACAGCTAACACTTCTGAACCTAATGTTATTAACGATGTTATAACATCCATGACTGAACAAACAACATAATGCAGAAGATAAATAACATAGTTAATTGTTAACCCAGTTCGGTCTAACTACTTACTCTGGGGGCTACCAAGTCAGAAAGAAGATTTCACTATCAGTAGTACTAATTTATGTAAACAACCTCAGGTTTACAGATAAACAACCTCTGGTTTACCTAGTCACTACCCAATGCAACCTTTATCTCAGAACTCCATCCAAGACAAAAGAACCTCTGCTCACTCCCTAGTGATACCTAACTGTTACAACCCTGCAACAGATATTTACACAATTAACAATGAACAATAACTTGATCTTGCTTCACAACTTCGATCAAGAATACAATACTCAACTCTTACCTACAGGTTTCGAGTGAGGATAATCACTTCTCTTACCTACAGGTTTCGAGAAGGACATGGCAGCCATCCCACAACCTGGGTGGTCTATCTATAGAAACCTTAATGACTACATTGTTTCTAAACAAGGTTTTCTATCTAAAACTAGGTTACAAAGACTTCTATTTATAATCTATTTCCAATTGGACTTGGGATTACAAATCGAAGCACTCCTTGCTGCTACAAATCTGCAGAAATCTTCTGCTACAATCAAGGTCTTTTAATCATGAGTTTCCTAATTTATTTCCTAAATTAGAAACTGCTGAATCTTCAATCTTCTGATCTGATTCTTCTTGAATCTTCAATCTTCTGATCTGATTCTTCAAATATTTTTTAGACCTTTAAATTTGCGCCACATAGGATTACAAAATATTCTACGAATATCCTATATCTGTTGAGAAACAAACTGAATCTTCCTTCTTGTTCTGCAGGCGTGATGTCATGAGTTGATGTCATGACATTCCATATAACATCTTGCTTGTACCTGTTTTGTTCTTTTTATATTTGCAAGATTCACAATGCATTATGTTTTGCTGCTTATTATGTTTTTAGCCAAACATGGATGCCAATCAGCCAATTAAAGTACTAACAAAGTCAACAACACATTAATGTTTTCTATGGAAAGAAAAAAAACGCGTGGAGAAAATTTTTTGGATTGTTCTTTGATCTTCCATACTGGTCTAGTCTTGATGTAAGACATTGTCTTTATGTGATGTATGTGGAGAAAAATGTATGTAATAGTTTGATTGGAACACTTCTCAACATGAAAGGCATGACAAAAGATGTTAAGGAATCCCGCGAAGATATGGTTTTTATGGGTATACAGCAAGAGTTAGCACCAAAAGAAGTATGAAATAGAACATACTTTCCCCCAGCATGTCACACTTTGTCTAAAAAAGAAAAAATAGTTTTTTAGATTGTTCACAGGATATCAAAGTTCCCCAATGATACTCATCAAATGTGAAGAAACATGTGTCAGAAAACAATCACAAATTAGTTTGCTTAAAATCTCATGGTTGTCATGTCTTTATGCAACAACTTCTACTAGTGGCTATCTATGGCATTTTATCAAGAAATGTAAGAGTAACTATAAGCAGATTGTGTTTATTCTCCAATGCTATATGTAGTAAAGTTATTAATCTTAGAAATTTAGATGGATTGGAACACGAAGCTGTAATTATCTTATGCAAATTAGAGATGTTTTTCCCTCAATCATTTTTTGACATTATGGTTCACTTAGTTGTTCATCTAGTAAAGGATATTAGAATTAGTGGTCATTTTATTTACGATGGATGTATCCAGTAGAGCGTTTGTTGCACCCCAAAATTTTCCCACTTATTTATTCCCAAATGGCTTTCACATCACATTCATACACATACTTCATCTAGGTCTTCATCCATTGCATTCACTCATATCATGATCACTATTCAGAATTGATAAAGAAAAGAGCTTATGTTGAAGAAATTCTTGATCAAAAAAGAGAAGATTTGAAGCCTGATTATATGGCATCATTCCCATTGAAGTCCTCCTGAAATTAGGGTTTCAGAATCTTCAACTCAAGGTATTGATTGGAGAATATAGGCTTGAAATTCATCTGGTCTTCCCAAATCAAGGTTTTGACCAAAGTCAACGCGGTTGACTTTTTGGTCAACATTTAATCAGGAGATGATTTTTATAGTATGGAATATGGTTGTCTGGAGGAAGTATTCACTGGAGCTTCTTTGGTTGAAAAATGATTGAGAATTGGATCGAAAACAGATTAATCGAGAAATTTATCTGGAATTGGAAAAATCAGAAACAGTTGACTTTCTGGGTCAAAATCAAGGTCAATATGCAAATGTTGACTTTTGGTGGAAATTGGTCAAAGAAAAGTCAAGGAAATGAATAAAATCAAGTTTTAACTAAAATTTACCATTTTGGGAAAGTTAGTTAAAATGAGAAAATTCTAAAAAAGGAAACTTCTACACTTAGTGAAATTTCTGGAATTTTGAGAATGGTTGACCAGTTCACTTCTCAGCTTGATTTCACGCGGATCTATGCATTATTTCAGAAAATGTTCAACATCAATATTGTTCATCTCATGGAGATGAACAAATTTGTAGTTGAATGTTTTTCCATTTGAGTTGTGTATCAAAAGTTATAGAAATGCAAAGTTGGAAGATCCCAAGTCATCCAAGTCATGATGTGGGGCACATTTTCTGGGCAAGCGCAAGCATTTGCTCGAACACTTGGTGGGCCGTTTTCAAGCTCAATGTTTAAGAGATACAGGTGCTTTTTCAATCCAACACAAACAAAAAGCCTTTGTATCCCATGATCTTTATCTAATGAGCTAAAAACCATAAATTTTGGTTGCATGGTGAGCAAAATACAAAGCTCCAAAGTCATGCCCTTGTAACTGAATTTATGTGGTTCATTGGCTAAGGCACGCGCAAGGCATTTCATCAAGCATTTGGTGCGCCATTTTCAAACCAGTTTTTAGGAGGCTACAAGCATCTCCTTGACCCCATTAGAATACAAACGTGTTCTACTCCAGGCCCTCTATCTAATGAGGTAAGGATCACTGATTTTGGTCGCGTGGTTGGAAAGATACAAAGCTTCAAACTCATGCCCATAGAACTTGGCAATGGGACCGGCCAACAACAACAACAACGCGCGTGTGCGCCATTCAGGGTGGTACTATATGTTCATAGCTCTTTTTCCCGTGTTTGCAGCCATCATTTCAGGGATTCATCAACATCAATGTTGTTCACTGCTATGTTGTCTTTACATTGATCCCGAGTTATGATGAATTGGTGGTTTAAAGCCCGAGTTTTCAACATGTGAAGTGGACCTCATGAACAAGATTGGGTATGTACGTTAGAAGTCCAGCAGCAGGCACTCGTGAAAGAGAATATCACCAACCATACACCATGCAAACCATGCAAACCATGCAAACCATGCAAGGATAAAGGAGAGAAGCTACACTACAATCCCACACACCATAATACCATGCACACTCACCTTATATAAATGAAAAACACGTCACGAATCAGAGGGGAGGATCCATTTTTTTCTTTTTTCAGTTTTCAAACTCTCTCTCTCTCTCTCAACCCTCAACAAACTCTTAACAAACCATAACCGTTTTCGCTCTAAAAGTTTCACACACTCACTCACGCTTCTCTCTCGTCACTTTTCTCTCTCTAACCACCACAACAAACTTCTAACGGCCACCATAATCTTCAACCACCACAACAACCCTCATTCTTCATCATCAACAATCATAACGAACATCAAGAAGCATCATCTTCATCACCTCTATGTCATCATCACCTTCATTGTTCAAACACTAAGCAAACCGCAATCGGATTCAACACCATTATCAGTGGCTGCTTGAAGCGGACTTCATCACCATCAAGATTCAAGAATCGTACACAAATCTTGAGTTTATTTCTCAAGATGGAATCTTCTCAAAGTTTATCATCACCATACTCAAAGATGCTCAGAAAGTAGAGTGTTCTCAAGTTCGGAATCGAGAAATTTCAGGTAAGTTTCTGAATCCTTCTCAGCATTCTAGTTTCCATGCTCTAGGCTCATTTGCATCTGGCGCGCTCCTCACCATCGGGAGGCTGGACGAGTAGCGTCACATGTTTTCGGTGGTTAAATGTTGCATATTCTCGATTCGTTTTTCTGATTCAATGATGTGTGCTATTGATTCTTGATGTTAAGGTGTTCGTACGTTAAGATTAATTGCATATTCGAAATCAGAACGAAATTTCGAGGGGAGAGATAGTCTTGCTTTTTGTTTTTAACGTCTAAGAGGCTACCGGCGCCGCCGCGCGAAGGCGTTTCGCCGTCGGAGAAGAAAGAGAATAGTACCACAACGGTACTGTTCACGTGTGTAGTATGAAGGAGAAGCCCTCTGATTGGCCCATGCTAATGTTGCTTATTTTTCTTTTTTTCAATTTCTCTTGGTTTGGATGATGAAAATGGTGCGCTGTTGTTCACTGATTGGTTAAAGTTGTGTTGTTTTTTATTTAGTAACTTAAACCCCATGTGACCGATTGATATTTGGGCTTGCATTTTCATGTTACATTGTGATACATTTGTAAGATAAGGAATAAATGATGCATGGAAGTGTAGAGTAACAGAATGAGAGGTTGATATATTGATATGTGGGTTTCATATGCTTTGCTGTACCATACACCACATTTGCTAACCATCGTGCATGTTTTTTTTGTTTGGGTTCACTATTGTTACTTTCCACACCTCGTTTTGTAGGCCCATGCAGATTACACTTAGAATTCAGTCCAATTAACTTTGCTTTTTCACCCCCTGCCAGTAGTTTTTTTTTTACTTATAATTGTTTCTATCTAACTTTTGATTCATGATCCAGTTTCCATTGAAGTAAAAATAAATAAAAATATGTTTTAGATAGAATCACATGTGTAAATAATTGTGGTATTTTTTCTAGATTTTTAGAAATTGTTTTCCTATTTTTAATAAATCATTTCTTTCAACATGTTCATTGTGTCTTTAAGTGTGATCGGTTTTGCAAATTAATTTTGTTTAATACCTTAGGAGTAGAATTTGATTGCCATTTTTTTGTGTGATATCAGTAGGCTCATATAACATATTGTGTGGAAAAAATAAAAGTTTAATTCTATGTTTTGGTTAGGTTTTCATTAGATTTTCTATACCCGATTTATGTGCGTTCCTAAACGGATAACCATGCGAATTTGACCTATAATTTGCTTTACCTTTATGCAATTGACTTAGTTTCTTTTTGTACATATAAGTAGGGATGTTTAGAGGTCCTAAGACCTGGAGTTGAATGTTTCAAGTCATGTTTTCTTATTTTACTTGATTTTTCTTTGTTACTTGTAAATAACTCGCTTTTGATTAACGATTGTATCGTAACTTGTCCAAATGACCTATAATTTTGTATGAAACTTTGTGACTTGATTCCATGATTGTTTAGACATCTATTAGAGGTTATTAGCTACTGACTTCCATCATTTGATTTCATTTTTCTAAACTTCATTCACCATTTGAACTTACTAACTAGTTTTGACCTAGTTTTGTATAGTTTTGTTAAAACTTTGTTTGTTTCAAGTTAATTGACTAACATAGATTGGTACAAGGTCTTGGACCTATAAATGAACTAATTGCTACTGACTTTAAGCTTTGTTCATGTTTTTTCATTTGCTTTTTGTTTCGATTAATGGATGTTTGTTCGCTAATTGTTAAGTGACGATTTATGCGATACTTTGGTAACTCTTTGTGAATATTTTCGTGTAGTGCCATATGGCTTTTGTGTTTGATTTAGGACACTTATTTCCTTGGTTTGCTACTGCCCTAGGGCTCTCTTCTCATCTTGTTGGAGTTGTAACTCCATTCTTTTGCCATGTTCCCTTAGACTCTTCCTTCTTTGTTAAGAGGAATTGAGTTAGGTTAGGATAGTTATCCTTGACCTTAGGGCCATTAGACTTAGATTAGAATAACTTAGATTAGAGAATAGGTTAGTTCCCCTTTTGTTCATTCTTTTTTTCTTTTCAACTTTAAAACACTAATAAATAAAGAGGCGAATCACATTAGGAAAGTGATAGAGAAATGAGTGGGATTCATTCCCTAATCTGTTTCTCAATCACTTAGTGGCATAGAAATGAGTGGGATTCATTCCCTAATCTGTTTCTCGGTCACTACTTAATGGGAGAGAAATGAGTGGGATTCATTCCCTAATCTGTTTCTCAAACATTAGTTAATGGGATAGAAATGAGTGGGATCCATTCCCTAATCTGTTTCTCGAACATTATATAATGGGATAGAAGTGAGTGGGATTCATTCCCTAATCTGCTTCTCGATCATTATACAATTTTATGTGATTTGAATCGCGAAGTAAATCCCCTTAAAAAATACTCAACCAAAAACATTTAAAACACTTAATAAAGGCTCAAATTAAAACAAAGTGACGAAGTGGTGCGAAACCTTGTATTGGGTTTTGTTCATCATGTAGTTACATAAAAAACACAAACCCAAGTTCATTCTTTTGCCTTGTTAGGCGCTTAAGAACAAGTTAAGTCCTTTCCAAAATTAGGCGTATAAGTCTCCAAAGGTCGAGCATCGTGGATTGTGACCTTAACCGCTGTTCAACTAAAAAACACAAAACAAATGGAAACTATGGAGCCGAACTACGGTCGTTCTGATTCCTGAAAAGGATACGTAGGCATTGGGTCGCGGGGCCTAAGCGAACACACTTGTAAATAATTCCTTCTTTTCCCCGTATTTATTTTTGCATTCATTCGCATTTAGGTTTTAGACATTAGACACCCTTTAGATAGAAACAAACATAGGTGGATACCATCGAGTACGATGGGCGTGAGGGGTGCTAGCACCTTCCCCTTGCGTAACCGACTCCCGTGCCCTGTTCTCTGGTCGAAAGACCTTGTCCTTGTTCCGAGTTAGGTTATCTGGTATTCCTTTCCCTTATGGGATGAATATATTAGTGGCGACTCTGATTCCATTTTTCGCGGTAGCGACAGCTGGCGTCTCTGCTGGGGACGTTGCTAGACCTGTGCTGGTCCGTTCTTAGCGAGTCGATCCTAGCCTTTGTTTGTTTGTTTATTGGGTGTTTTTTTGTTTGTTTGCTTATATGTTTACATGTTGTATATATGCTTGCACATCATGTTTATTTTCCGCTTGCATATCATGCATCTGGACTATATTATGGGTCCCCGTGGGGACCACATATTTTTATGCTTTGTTTTGCAGGTTGGGTGGGATGATTCTATGAGGTAAAAGGCCCAATACCCAGGCCAGAGTTGACACATAGGATACCTAGGATAGAGTGGATAGTCATGACGCCAACAGAATGTCAGGTTCTGTTGATTGCGATCATGAGACCCACGACCAGCCGAGACTCGAATGGGATACCGTTGTTGGCATGTATTTGCAACAATGATGGTGTTTCAGGAGAGTTGTTAACGCTGGAGACCTTTTGACCTACCTTGACCTAGATTCACCTGTGAGTGGGGAGGGATATACATGACAGGTACCGTTGGTGACTATTCTATTCTGTTGGTGACTATTGGTTCTCCTGGTATTCGAAAGGGCGTCGGACCTTTGATCTTGTGACATCTGACCTACATCAGTTATTCAGAGAATTGTATAGTGGTTACTCGGATTATATGGACCTTGATCCCGTGCTTTTGCATTGCATAACATAATTACTTTATCCACTTCATTTGTGGGGGATTCTAAAGTCTATTTCCAAAAAAAGAGGAAATAAAAAAAACAGAAAAGATGGAAAAGAGAAAAAAAAAGAAAAGATACTATATGCAAAAGAAAAAGAGAATAAAAGAGAAACAAAAGTTGAGGAAAAGACTTTAGGATTCCCCGTGAATGAAACATGCATTCATAATATCATGCATTTCATGGTTCTATCAGAAGCTTATGGGGGCCCTTTCCATTCAAATTCTGACTTCAACAACAAAATCTGACTTCTCACCGCTATGTGCTCGAAAGTTGGTATTGGAATGACTCCGTGAGGTTTCTGACTGATATGAGAACAGAAATGGGGGCTGACATGAACCAGTGTATGGAGGTTATTCGAGCCTTTTCTCTTTGACAAGAAGGATTGAGACAAGTTCTTCAAAGGCCAAATGCAATGTTAATCTCACCTCAAAAAAAAGGTCCTATGAAGCAGAAGGTCTGAAATAATGTTGAGATTCCTGTTCTTGGTAAGGAGCATTCACATCATTGAAGTCTTCAAGTTTCTGAGTATTGAAATTGACGAAAGGTTCCACCTCTTGGAGGAAAGATTGGAAGCCATAAAAAGTCGTGACTCTGCTGATTTAGATGTTGTTGGTTTGTGCCTGATGAAAAAAAAAATTGCAAGGATCATTTACTCTCACTCCGAATGGTTTGGATATTGAAGCTAAAGTGATAATCATCTCTTGTACATATGTGGAAGTTGCTTGGGGCTCCCGATTGAGGGATAAGCAAGACATTGTCTATCTTGAGCATTGCACCATTCGCATGCTCGAATCCCTTAAAGCACTACAAATTCTTGTGCAACTTCGTCAGAATATTTTTCCATGTGATAATCAAGAGGGTTCTACGAAGACATTTCTCATTCTCAAGCTTTGGCTTCATATCATGAGTCATCTCTTCCCGAAATTTTCTTCTCATTGACATTTGACCGTCGACAGAGAAAGAAAGAATATGAGACAGAAACAATATGGGAAACGAAGTGATGTAATTTCAATGCCTTGTACTCAGTTATATCCTTGATTGTTGGTATTCCAGTTGGTGTTTTGGGCTTTCCTTACCACACGTAGCTCTCCTGAGTGTGATGATCATACTATCTTCTTCCATTTATAATGGTGATTACTATTCTAGCATCTATATTTGGGGCTCCCGACCGAGGGATAAGCAAGACATTGTCTATCTTGAGTATTGCATCATTTGCATCGCTCGAATCCCTAAAGTAAAATATGAATGCACCACTCTTGTACGCCTTTGTTGGAATATACTTCTGGGAAGTAATCTGAAGTGTGTGGAAGGAACATATGATAATGCTAAGTGGTTACCATGCTGGGGCACCTAGCCATTCAACTGAAGGTGGTAGGACATTCAAAGGCAGAATTCAAGTCCTCGTTGATTTCGGAATAACCACAATCCACTCCAAGAGGTCCTATGCACAAGTTGAAGTCTCAATGGGGCATCAAAACTGAAAAAAGCATTCAAGAGCAATAAGTCCAGACGGAGTCAAGTCTCCTCAACAATGGCATTCATTTAGTTCTTTATTGTATTCTCATTTGTAACGTTTCATTGTTTGTTTAAGCATTTCTAGCATGTAAAAATTTGTTAATTTCTGAATGAAAATCATAATGCATTGTTTATGTTTGTCTTGAAGTAATCCATTCGTTTTCACTCAAAAAAAAAGTTTTTGGCATTACGATACCAACTTTATTAATCTCTTGCTTAGGCAACGAGCGGAGGGAGAATGATGACAATAAAAATGCAAAATCCCTAATTGTGTGTTTTTGAATAAAACCCTGCTGATGATGTACAGGCATTATTTCAAATCCCTAAACACCGGAGATATAAGGGAGATAAACCCTCGTTAACCCCTTTGAGCCTTGAAGTAGGAGTTTCTTTTCTAATAAAAAAAAACCCTTATTTTTTACCCTGGGGCAGGGTAGTGTTCATTTAACTTGATCAAGTGTTCAAAACTCACAAATGATATGCATCTAAGGATACAACAATGGTTATCCTTCAAAAGGTTGAGGAAAGTTAAAACTGTGATAGTTATCCTTCACCTACCAAGAGGACAAGAGATGACGATACCACAGTGGTGATCCTTCATCAATCATGGAATGAGGCAGTCGCAATCACTTCCAACGAATCAAAGACAACGCGAGGTCACACGACTTAGTCAAAAAAAAAAGAAGAGAAAAAAAAAATGGAAAAAAGAAAGAAAAAAGGAAGAAAGAAAAATAGCAATAAAAAAGAAAAATAATGGTGAAAATAAAGCAAGAGCAAGGTCGTGTGACAATGAATCAAAAGAATAAAAGGTGAGCGACTGCCATGTCCAAAAAAAACTCATTGATTCCTCAACCATCTTAAAATTCCTTGTGAGGGATGAGCACTTATGTTGAGTTAATTGAACTTAGGAGTGGAGAACATCACGAAGGGGGTGGGCACCAAATAATTTTGAGCCTAAAAATCCTTTGTTTATGAAAACCTTGAACCATGCCAAGTTACAACCCTTAAAAGTCCTAATTGAAGTAGGGTTTATTTCGAAGACGCACTCCCATGAGATAGTGTTTACTGACTCCCCATGAAGCGTAACACATATCCATGTTGGTATCGTATGCCCGCTTTATCATTTCATTCACAAGAGGTGGCCACCTCATTGCATAAAAAGTTTTAAACTTCAAGACTATCATAGGCTTTGTATTAAAATTGTCATTCTTAGAGTTAACATTCTTTTGCATACAAAACATTTGCTTAAACATCAAGAAAGATTCCATGATGAGAATCCGTAAAGAGCTTGATCATGTCAAAGTAAAAGGACTTGAGAATTCCTTAGAGTAAAAAGAAATCATTTCAGAGACTGATACCAAGGGGCATGTTTTCTGAAGACTCCATTAGCATAATCAGTTGATAATTTCTTTGATTGGTTACCCTGAAGGGAGAAGTCTGAATACTCTATTGAGTAGATGCATTTTGATTAAGTACCCAGAGGGGAAGAGTTTGAAAACTCCATTGAGCACGATAAAGTTGTTTCCAAAGTTTGGTTGACTTAAGGGAAGTAAACTCAAGGATTCTGATAAGATGTACATAATCAGGGGCAGTCACGATGAAGAATCTCTCTCGTGAGTTCAGCCTATCTGGGGCAAGAAAATCAAGGTTTGACATCTCAAATTCGACCAATCAGGGTTAATCAAGTCGAGGAATCTCTCTTGATTTCAATCAATCTGAAGTAGTGACGTCGAGGAATCTCTCAAACTCACTTTGTATGGGGCAATTATGCCGAGGCTCGACAAATCTCTTCAACGACCCGTTGATCAAGGAGTACCATTTCAAATAATTGAATATGCTGGGGCAGAAATTTCTCAAGTAATTGTGGTGTAAGGATCCTTTTGAGGCAAATGTCTTCGTTAGATCAAATATCTTCACAACTCAGGCAGCCTGGGGCATACTCTTTCGGTCTGTATTGATGAAACCGTCATTCACTTGTAAGGTGCGGTTGGCCATCACATAGATGAGAAGTATCACAATGCTTTTTCCCAGCAAGTTACCCTCTCCCCAAGCATAGGAGTTTATTCCTCCTGAGAGTTGGTTCCATTCCTCAAGCATAGGAGTTTATTTCTCCTGGAAAAAGTCTCTCCCCGAGCATAGGAGTTTATTTCTCCTAGAAAAGTCACTCCCTGAGCATAGGAGTTTATTTCTCCTCAGAGTTGTTCCGATCGATCAACAAGGTTTCCTTATCAAGATTTCTTATCCACAACAAGGTGAGTCGAGGGAATCTCCTCAAGCTGAAAATTCTCCAAGTCATGGCACATGGTGAGAAGTCAGAAGTCATTCTTCAAGTCAACGAAGAAGTACATCTTGCAAGTCAAAGTCCAATGTCTATTGGCGCCCCCACAGAGTTCTTAACACTAAGGGGATTCTCCCTGGTGTTTACCTCTCCCGAGGACAGAGACAAAGCTCGATCAATAAGTCAGCGGAATATTCTCTAAAGGGCCCTCGTTATCTCTGCATATAGTAATCATTGCATTCACATTGCATCTACAAAAGAAGCGTAGCATTTCCATGAATATGGAGCATTACGCCATGAAAAATTCAAACATGCATCAATGCATAAGCCAAGTTTGTATGTGCTCTAAAGGCATAAGATAATGTATTCCCAGAAGAAGTCTTCTCCTCCTCCTCCAAGGTGGATTGAATGCAAAGTTAGTCCTCGTTAAGATCGTGTTTCATTGGTCAGTTTTCCACTTGCCGTGTTCAATAAAGTCTAACTAAGGTTAGCACCTCCTTTTTCTAAAGTCTAACTAAGGTTAGCACCTCCCTTTTCTAAAGTCTAACTAAGGTTAGCACCTCCTTTTTCTAAAGTCTAACTAAGGTTAGCACCTCCTTTTTCTAAAGTCTAACTAAGGTTAGCACCTCCTTTTTCTAAAGTCTAACTAAGGTTAGCACCTCCTTTTTCTAAAGTCTAACTAAGGTTAGCACCTCCTTTTTCTAAAGTCTAACTAAGGTTAGCACCTCCTTTTTCTAAAGTCTAACTAAGGTTAGCACCTCCTTTTTCTAAAGTCTAACTAAGGTTAGCACCTCCTTTTTCTAAAGTCTAACTAAGGTTAGCACCTCCTTTTTCTAAAGTCTAACTAAGGTTAGCACCTCCTTTTTCTAAAGTCTAACTAAGGTTAGCACCTCCTGGTTCTAAAGTCTAACTAAGGTTAGCACCTTCTTTTCAAAGTCTAACTAAGGTTAGCAATTTGGTTGAGTCGTCTAAGGATGGTTCTTCCTTATGGAGTCACGCTACGGTTGTGTCTTCTTTTCAAAGTCTAACTAAGGTTAGCAATTTGGTTGAGTCGTCTAAGGATGGTTCTTCCTTGTGGAGTCACGCTACGGTTGTGTCTTCTTTTCAAAGTCTAACTAAGGTTAGCAATTTGGTTGAGTCGTCTAAAGATGGTTCTTCCTTGTGGAGTCACGCTACGGTGGTGTCGCCTCTTCTGCAAGTCTAACTACGGTTAGCACTCTTTTTTTCAAGTCTATCTAAGGATAGCAATCTTTTCAAAGTCTAACTAAGGTTGGCAACTTGTCTGGTCCACCTTTGATACTATTCAACACCTTTGCTTTACCACAGAATGCAAATTTTGATGGTACTTTTGGGTATTCAATCCACTTTCACCTCTCATGTCTAGAACTTGTGTCGTTCGTACATTCAGGTCCAAGCAGATTGAATAGGGGCAGCTGTTGCACCCCAAAATTTGCCCACTTATTTATTCCCAAATGGCTTTCACATCACATTCATACACATACTTCATCTAGGTCTTCATCCATTGCATTCACTCATATCATGATCACTATTCAGAATTGATAAAGAAAAGAGCTTATGTTGAAGAAATTCTTGATCAAAAAAGAGAAGATTTGAAGCCTGATTATATGGCATCATTCCCATTGAAGTCCTCCTGAAATTAGGGTTTCACAATCTTCAACTCAAGGTATTGATTGGAGAATATAGGCTTGAAATTCATCTGGTCTTCCCAAATCAAGGTTTTGACCAAAGTCAACGCGGTTGACTTTTTGGTCAACATTTAATCAGGAGATGATTTTTATAGTATGGAATATGGTTGTCTGGAGGAAGTATTCACTGGAGCTTCTTTGGTTGAAAAATGATTGAGAATTGGATCGAAAACAGATTAATCGAGAAATTTATCTGGAATTGGAAAAATCAGAAACAGTTGACTTTCTGGGTCAAAATCAAGGTCAATATGCAAATGTTGACTTTTGGTGGAAATTGGTCAAAGAAAAGTCAAGGAAATGAATAAAATCAAGTTTTAACTAAAATTTACCATTTTGGGAAAGTTAGTTAAAATGAGAAAATTCTAAAAAAGGAAACTTCTACACTTAGTGAAATTTCTGGAATTTTGAGAATGGTTGACCAGTTCACTTCTCAGCTTGATTTCACGCGGATCTATGCATTATTTCAGAAAATGTTCAACATCAATATTGTTCATCTCATGGAGATGAACAAATTTGTAGTTGAATGTTTTTCCATTTGAGTTGTGTATCAAAAGTTATAGAAATGCAAAGTTGGAAGATCCCAAGTCATCCAAGTCATGATGTGGGGCACATTTTCTGGGCAAGCGCAAGCATTTGCTCGAACACTTGGTGGGCCGTTTTCAAGCTCAATGTTTAAGAGATACAGGTGCTTTTTCAATCCAACACAAACAAAAAGCCTTTGTATCCCATGATCTTTATCTAATGAGCTAAAAACCATAAATTTTGGTTGGATGGTGAGCAAAATACAAAGCTCCAAAGTCATGCCCTTGTAACTGAATTTATGTGGTTCATTGGCTAAGGCACGCGCAAGGCATTTCATCAAGCATTTGGTGCGCCATTTTCAAACCAGTTTTTAGGAGGCTACAAGCATCTCCTTGACCCCATTAGAATACAAACGTGTTCTACTCCAGGCCCTCTATCTAATGAGGTAAGGATCACTGATTTTGGTCGCGTGGTTGGAAAGATACAAAGCTTCAAACTCATGCCCATAGAACTTGGCAATGGGACCGGCCAACAACAACAACAACGCGCGTGTGCGCCATTCAGGGTGGTACTATATGTTCATAGCTCTTTTTCCCGTGTTTGCAGCCATCATTTCAGGGATTCATCAACATCAATGTTGTTCACTGCTATGTTGTCTTTACATTGATCCCGAGTTATGATGAATTGGTGGTTTAAAGCCCGAGTTTTCAACATGTGAAGTGGACCTCATGAACAAGGTTGGGTATGTACGTTAGAAGTCCAGCAGCAGGCACTCGTGAAAGAGAATATCACCAACCATACACCATGCAAACCATGCAAACCATGCAAGGATAAAGGAGAGAAGCTACACTACAATCCCACACACCATAATACCATGCACACTCACCTTATATAAATGAAAAACACGTCACGAATCAGAGGGGAGGATCCATTTTTTTCTTTTTTCAGTTTTCAAACTCTCTCTCTCTCTCTCTCTCTCAACCCTCAACAAACTCTTAACAAACCATAACCGTTTTCGCTCTAAAAGTTTCACACACTCACTCACGCTTCTCTCTCGTCACTTTTCTCTCTCTAACCACCACAACAAACTTCTAACGGCCACCATAATCTTCAACCACCACAACAACCCTCATTCTTCATCATCAACAATCATAACGAACATCAAGAAGCATCATCTTCATCACCTCTATGTCATCATCACCTTCATTGTTCAAACACTAAGCAAACCGCAATCGGATTCGACACCATTATCAGTGGCTGCTTGAAGCGGACTTCATCACCATCAAGATTCAAGAATCGTACACAAATCTTGAGTTTATTTCTCAAGATGGAATCTTCTCAAAGTTTATCATCACCATACTCAAAGATGCTCAGAAAGTAGAGTGTTCTCAAGTTCGGAATTGAGAAATTTCAGGTAAGTTTCTGAATCCTTCTCAGCATTCTAGTTTCCATGCTCTAGGCTCATTTGCATCTGGCGCACTCCTCACCATCGGGAGGCTGGACGAGTAGCGTCACATGTTTTCGGTGGTTAAATGTTGCATATTCTCGATTCGTTTTTCTGATTCAATGATGTGTGCTATTGATTCTTGATGTTAAGGTGTTCGTACGTTAAGATTAATTGCATATTCGAAATCAGAACGAAATTTCGAGGGGAGAGATAGTCTTGCTTTTTGTTTTTAACGTCTAAGAGGCTACCGGCGCCGCCGCGCGAAGGCGTTTCGCCGTCGGAGAAGAAAGAGAATAGTACCACAACGGTACTGTTCACGTGTGTAGTATGAAGGAGAAGCCCTCTGATTGGCCCATGCTAATGTTGCTTATTTTTCTTTTTTTCAATTTCTCTTGGTTTGGATGATGAAAATGGTGCGCTGTTGTTCACTGATTGGTTAAAGTTGTGTTGTTTTTTATTTAGTAACTTAAACCCCATGTGACCAATTGATATTTGGGCTTGCATTTTCATGTTACATTGTGATACATTTGTAAGATAAGGAATAAATGATGCATGGAAGTGTAGAGTAACAGAATGAGAGGTTGATATATTGATATGTGGGTTTCATATGCTTTGCTGTACCATACACCACATTTGCTAACCATCGTGCATGTTTTTTTTGTTTGGGTTCACTATTGTTACTTTCCACACCTCGTTTTGTAGGCCCATGCAGATTACACTTAGAATTCAGTCCAATTAACTTTGCTTTTTCACCCCCTGCCAGTAGTTTTTTTTTTACTTATAATTGTTTCTATCTAACTTTTGATTCATGATCCAGTTTCCATTGAAGTAAAAATAAATAAAAATATGTTTTAGATAGAATCACATGTGTAAATAATTGTGGTATTTTTTCTAGATTTTTAGAAATTGTTTTCCTATTTTTAATAAATCATTTCTTTCAACATGTTCATTGTGTCTTTAAGTGTGATCGGTTTTGCAAATTAATTTTATTTAATACCTTAGGAGTAGAATTTGATTGCCATTTTTTTGTGTGATATCAGTAGGCTCATATACCATATTGTGTGGAAAAAATAAAAGTTTAATTCTATGTTTTGGTTAGGTTTTCATTAGATTTTCTATACCCGATTTATGTGCGTTCCTAAACGGATAACCATGCGAATTTGACCTATAATTTGCTTTACCTTTATGCAATTGACTTAGTTTCTTTTTGTACATATAAGTAGGGATGTTTAGAGGTCCTAAGACCTGGAGTTGAATGTTTCAAGTCATGTTTTCTTATTTTACTTGATTTTTCTTTGTTACTTGTAAATAACTCGCTTTTGATTAACGATTGTATCGTAACTTGTCCAAATGACCTATAATTTTGTATGAAACTTTGTGACTTGATTCCATGATTGTTTAGACATCTATTAGAGGTTATTAGCTACTGACTTCCATCATTTGATTTCATTTTTCTAAACTTCATTCACCATTTGAACTTACTAACTAGTTTTGACCTAGTTTTGTATAGTTTTGTTAAAACTTTGTTTGTTTCAAGTTAATTGACTAACATAGATTGGTACAAGGTCTTGGACCTATAAATGAACTAATTGCTACTGACTTTAAGCTTTGTTCATGTTTTTTCATTTGCTTTTTGTTTCGATTAATGGATGTTTGTTCGCTAATTGTTAAGTGACGATTTATGCGATACTTTGGTAACTCTTTGTGAATATTTTCGTGTAGTGCCATATGGCTTTTGTGTTTGATTTAGGACACTTATTTCCTTGGTTTGCTACTGCCCTAGGGCTCTCTTCTCATCTTGTTGGAGTTGTAAATCCATTCTTTTGCCATGTTCCCTTAGACTCTTCCTTCTTTGTTAAGAGGAATTGAGTTAGGTTAGGATAGTTATCCTTGACCTTAGGGCCATTAGACTTAGATTAGAATAACTTAGATTAGAGAATAGGTTAGTTCCCCTTTTTTTCATTCTTTTTTTCTTTTCAACTTTAAAACACTAATAAATAAAGAGGCGAATCACATTAGGAAAGTGATAGAGAAATGAGTGGGATTCATTCCCTAATCTGTTTCTCAATCACTTAGTGGCATAGAAATGAGTGGGATTCATTCCCTAATCTGTTTCTCGGTCACTACTTAATGGGAGAGAAATGAGTGGGATTCATTCCCTAATCTGTTTCTCAAACATTAGTTAATGGGATAGAAATGAGTGGGATCCATTCCCTAATCTGTTTCTCGAACATTATATAATGGGATAGAAGTGAGTGGGATTCATTCCCTAATCTGCTTCTCGATCATTATACAATTTTATGTGATTTGAATCGCGAAGTAAATCCCCTTAAAAAATACTCAACCAAAAACATTTAAAACACTTAATAAAGGCTCAAATTAAAACAAAGTGACGAAGTGGTGCGAAACCTTGTATTGGGTTTTGTTCATCATGTAGTTACATAAAAAACACAAACCCAAGTTCATTCTTTTGCCTTGTTAGGCGCTTAAGAACAAGTTAAGTCCTTTCCAAAATTAGGCGTATAAGTCTCCAAAGGTCGAGCATCGTGGATTGTGACCTTAACCGCTGTTCAACTAAAAAACACAAAACAAATGGAAACTATGGAGCCGAACTACGGTCGTTCTGATTCCTGAAAAGGATACGTAGGCATTGGGTCGCGGGGCCTAAGCGAACACACTTGTAAATAATTCCTTCTTTTCCCCGTATTTCTTTTTGCATTCATTCGCATTTAGGTTTTAGACATTAGACACCCTTTAGATAGAAACAAACATAGGTGGATACCATCGAGTACGATGGGCGTGAGGGGTGCTAGCACCTTCCCCTTGCGTAACCGACTCCCGTGCCCTGTTCTCTGGTCGAAAGACCTTGTCCTTGTTCCGAGTTAGGTTATCTGGTATTCCTTTCCCTTATGGGATGAATATATTAATGGCGACTCTGATTCCATTTTTCGCGGTAGCGACAGCGTTACATGAAGATTTTTTAAAGGGTATACAAATAACCATCACCGTCCGGAAGCCTCGACCTTAGAAATGTACATTACAGAAGAAGATATTGAGTTTGTTACAAACTATTTGTCAGAAGCGAACTTTATAGGAATTCCTGAGTCTCGTCATGATGGATTTTATTATGGTAGAGGTGTTCAAGATTTAAATGTTAAGACAATTGATCAAAGAGTATTTCTTCAAGAACATTTGTATATATTGAATAATAACCTTAGTGAAGTTCAGCCTTACTTGACTACTCACAAAAGTCTTATAAAGGAAAAATTTCCTCTGATGAATGAAAAATGGTTGTTGACCATAACAAAACTTTCATAACTTGATTTAATGAAAATATTTCTAAAGAGAGTAATGCATCAGATACTTGTAAATGGTTGTCATGTATGCCTAAGCTTAATGTAATTACTTGGAGTGCATACGACATTAGTAAATAGTCATTCTATACAAAATCAAAGGATGATCGTAACACCATGCAAAATAGTAGGGTTATGGTTGAGGCTGAATCCATGTACTTTTCTAGTTCTAAAGATAACAATCCTATACTAACATCTAGAGCGTATTTTGGGGTCATTGAAGAGATTTTGGAGATTGACTATGTTTCTTTTAAAGTGCCTTTATTTAAGTACAAGTGGATTTACAGTAACACTGATGTAAAAATTGATGAATTAGGATTCACACGGGTTGATATTCGAAAGACATGACTTATAAGACCGATCCATTCATCATGACAACCCAATCAAAATAATTTTTTTATGTCATTGATCCTTTTAACACTAGATAAGTTAATAATTAATCTCATAAATAATTAGTTAATAATTAATCTCATAAATAAATTAATTAATCATCACATTCAGACCAAATAAAATAACTAAAATCATAATTTATAACAAGAAGTTCTTGTTTTCTTTAACAAACCATTAATATCTGAAACAAGCTTACATTTGTTTCAAATTACACATCTATGAACAATTGCCAGCAATTACAAATCAATAATACCCTTTGATCTCTATACATTATACATTTCCAACAAAGTTCTCTTCAACCACTATATAACACAAATTTGTCCACATTTCCTCCCATTTGTCTTTCTTTCTGTTCCAACCTCCACCTAATTATTTAGTGCTGTGGTATACAAAAACATTAATAAGAATGATACATTCATCAAAACATTCAAAACAAACTTCACTCGCAACCATTTGAACCAAACCCAATCCTGCCACCACCAACATCATAAACAACCTCCAGTGTTCTTTGTTGCACATTCCCAAAGATAGTAAGATCACTATCAGCACCATTCGCAGCAAACGCTAAACAGACTTGCTTCAAACTCACGACATAAAGTATCCCGGAACCAACGAGCTCGACTGTGACACCACCACCTAATAAAAAATTAACCTTTGGAATAGACACAACCTCAGTCCCACTAAGATCATAGCATGTATCCAAAATTGAAAAAGCTGAAGCATTAGGATATTTCGACATTCCTTCCTTAAAGGAATCACGAAGGCTGGCATAGACGGTTGGTGGCAACCACGTAATGACCGTGCCAGAGTCGATAATGGCACCACCGGATGAGAAAAGAGAGGATGAGATAGGAAGTTGCGTTCCACCAACGCTGATTCCAACAATGTCGAGATAGTAGAAGGAATTTCCATCGGAATGAGTGGGAGATTGAGTGTAACTTACTTCATTTTTATCCGTGGTACCGAATGTGAGGTGGCCAACCTCGCTAGAAGTAGAAGGAAGACAGTAAGAAAAAGTTTTATCGTATTTCTGAGAGGTTTGTTGAACAAAAGAGATTGGGTCACGACCAAGACCTAAGAGACCGGCAATACCGTTAAATAGGCCTTCGTTGTCTTGACCGCAACCGAATAAGAAATTGTCGACGGTGTCTGTTGGCGTAATAGTTAGTTGTTCGTGGCTGAAGTATCCGACGGAGAAAGATCGGTCGCCATATTGGATCCCATATATGCATGCTTGTGTTGACTTAGAACAACCAGGTTTGATTCCTGTAATAATACAGTTTTTGGAATTAAACTACATTTCATATAATGATATTGTAACAAACAGGTAAATATATGTAAGTAATTTCTATTATATATAAAAGAAAATGCGAGTAATTTGGTGATCATAAAAATACCTGTAGCTGAAAGAAGTTGAGTGCAATCTGGAGATGTACATGTGATATTGGAATAAGTAGTAGATTTTGATGGATCAAATATTTCTTCTGTTTGATTGTAACAAAAAGTAGCACAAGGTTGACATTGAGTCCAAGTGAGATCACTACCAGTGTCAAAAGCAAGTGATAAATCCTTTTTAGGAGTACCAAGTCCAAGGACAACATAGTAATTTCCTGATCCAATAAGGTCACCAGATTTTGCAGGTAAATTAGTTGAAGAAGAAGAAGAATCCAGTTCTATTTCCTTCATTTTGTTGTTATTATTACTGGATGATGATGATGACAACTTTGAGTGAATATAGTTTATCCTTTCCTTGTCATGATTTAGAAGATCACTATGTGTTTCAACATAGTTTGCTTTTCCATTGCTATTCAGTTGGGAACATGGACCATGTTTGTGGATTACATCTAATGATGCTTTTCTGTTTGGACCTGAAATTCAATAATGAATTACTATGTTTAGTGCCACATCTAATTGTTGTTGGTTAAAAAACAATTAGCAATACAAAAGTAACTCGGTAGTAACATTTTTTTATGCAAATTAAATTTTATTTTATATATATGAGAACCATTAATTATATAAGGATGAGAATGACTTAACTAAGGAATATTGAGATATTATTATCTATGAAAGACTCAAAGACAAAATCTTATCTTGAGTTTGTTATATAGTTATATCATATCAAGTGAGGGTTATTTATACCCACCAATAATTGTTTCCTATTATTAGCTAAGTACATATTACAAATACCACATAATAAAGTTATTTTATCACGTAATCCCATTATTGTTCGCTAAAATTATTTGTTCATGGATGAGATTGAATACTATTCTATTAAAGGGGGAAGACCATAGAGTTTGACTTAATTAGTAAAAAATTAAATCACTTTTCCATTCGGTGAGACTCGTGTTGAGTCATCATTAAGGGGAAAACATTTACATCGGGTCAAATATATTCATTTATAGATCAAAGATTCACCTAAACAAATGAGTGAGACACGACATAATCATTAAAAACTTTAAGGTGATAGGTGTATGAGTCCTCTCATTTATAAAATTCTCAACCTCCATTTTTCTAAACAATGTGAAACTTAAAATTCACACTTCTTTCTCTATACAACTCATTTTATTCTCAACTACTTGTGCTTCAAAACAAGGTCACATAAATTTGAAAGTGAAAAAAAGTTAAAAGGGGAAGTGGGTGGTAAGGTTAGTTGGAGTTTGCAAGTAAGTTAATATAAATATTTTGTCTTACTAAACTCAAAAATTAAGTTCAAAGATTTTTTTGGACCACATACTAAGTCAAAAAGATTAATTAAGATGGGTTATAATTCTATTATTTTTTTTGTTTTATATCACTTTGCTAATTTTTTCTAATTTTCACAATTAATTAATAATTTAATTTATGAAGCAGAACCCAAGATCGGACTATTTTTTATACTGTAAAATCTAGGATAAGAAAGATTGTGAAAGGTAGACTTGATTTAAAAATGTAAAGAGAAAATTCTTAGATTCTAAAATAAATAAAAAAAATTAGATGAATATGAGTAAAAAATTAGAGATAGAAAAAGATTTAAAAAAATTATTTAAAAATTATTATAAAATATCTTCAAATTAATGATTTAGATAAAAATATTTTTTTAATAAAAAATTATGACAGAAGTTAATCGATGTATATCTCACTTGAGATAAATTTTTATTTGTGTTTCAAATCTATAAATCCTTATTATTTATAAGAATTGAAGTATCCTTATACTTCCATTATTAATAATAATTTATCTGATAAAAAAATCAATAGCTTACATGTACTATATGCTTATCAATATTAACTATAAATTAATTTTTTTTATAGAGTGGTCTTCTTCCTTCCGTATCGACTAATCCACCCGAGAGCATTACTGTCATACATAGCTTTTGAAAGTTGATCGTAGGCTCATTCGAACTCAAGACCGTAAGAGGAGCAAAACCTTGAGACCCAAGCACCCTCCCACTAGTTAAATTAGTTAATTAGTTAATTAAGAACAATTTTCCAATTAAGTGCCATTTAATATATGAAAGTATTAAGTATGGATCTATTTTATAACTAATCTATAACTCAATTTATTTGATAGAGATTAACAATAAATTAATGAAAGTTTCTAGCTTGCATGTAAAAAAGTTCAACAATAGCTAACTTAATCCATTGAGGATAGAGGGGAATAAATATTAAATTAAGATTGAATTGACCTTCTGTAGATGAACTACAAGAAGATGATGGTAAGAGAGAGCTGGTTTGAACAAGATGGTGTCTCTCCTCCAATGTTGTTTCAATGGCAAAACTATTCTGCAGAAAGAAAAAGAGAAAAACAGCAATGGAAACAAAGAAAAACTGAGACATTTGGAAAGCCATGCAAAGAAGAGGGCTTTTGATTACACTCCTAGCCCTGTGCTTAGCTTTTATAGATATAAATTAGGGCAATCTATTAAGCACCACCACACATATACCTCTCACTCCTTTGGAAATTTTAAAATGAGTGATATACTAATTTATAATTTTTATTAAACAATATTCAGCCATTTGCCATTTTAGACTAGGTCAAATATTTCATGAGAGAATCAAACAAAGGGCTCATTTTTTGTCTTCGATAATAATGGCACATGTGACATCGTCATTTAGGCAAACACAAAAAATTATCAAAAAGTTATTCCATTGCTTCAAATTGATTTGAATTCCTCCATCATTTCGTCCTCGTGTTTCCATGCCAGACTCTCATCAGCTGGTCCACCCCACAACACCTTCACTAAGGTAATCTCTTCACCTCGCAATTTGCTTCACTTCTCGTCCTTCTATTCGCACTGGTGACGCCTCAATCCTCAAGTTATCTCTCATCTGTATGTCATCTATTTGAACCACATGCAAAGGATCCGAAATGTATTTCCTCAACTGAGACACATGAAACACATCATGGAGATTCGCAAGCGACGGCGGTAAAGCAATCCGAAAGGCCACCTCACCTAACCACTTTGAAATATGATACAGACCAATAAAACCCAGCGTAAGCTTTCGCGACTTCAAAACTCTACCGACACCGGTTACTGGATTAACTCTCAAAAACACATGGTCGTCCACCTGAAACTCAAATGTTTTCCTTCTCTTATCGTGATAACTCTTCTGAAGACTCTGAGAAGTTTTCATCCTCTCTCGGATCATCCTTATCTTTTCAGTCGTCTCTTGCACAATCTCAGGTCCGAGCACAGCACTCTCGCTTGATTCATACCAACACAACAAAGTTTTATATCTCCTACCATACAACGCTTCACACGGTGCCATCCCGATACTCGCATGAAAACTGTTGTTGTAAGTAACTCAATCAATGGAAAATGGCTATCCCAAGCTCCTCCTTGGTCTAACACACAGGCCCTCAATAAATCTTCCAGTGATTGGATAGTCCTTTCGGTCTGACCATCCGTCTGCGGATGATATGCAGAACTCAATCTCAATGTCGTACCTACGGCATCTTACAAACTTTTCCAAAACCTCAACGTAAACCTTGGATCTCTATCTGACGCAATACTCGATGGCATTCCGTGCAATCTCACAATCTCTTTAATGTACACCTCAGCCAACTTAGAAATGGGATGGTTAATCTTCATCGGCAAGAAATGAGCCGACTTAGTCAACCTATCCACAATCACCCAAAGAGAATCATTACCCTTGGCGGTCTTCGGTAAATTGGACATAAAGTCCATCGAAATGCTATCCTACTTCCATTCTAGAATGTTCAACGGTTGCATTAAACTTGAAGGTTTCTGATGCTCAATATTCGAATTATGGCAAGTCAAGCAAACATAAACAAACTTAGCAACTTCTTTCTTCATACCAGATCACAAAAACAATCTTTTTAAGTCCTGATACATCTTTGTATGGGGTACGCATGGCAAAATGGGTTGTCCGCATTGCACGGGGCACACAAAGCATTTACTTTGGAAAAGGGTGGGAAAAGTTTGTGGTTTGATTGTCACCGTAGGTTCTTACCTAGGAACCATGAATTTAAAAGAAATAAGAATGCCTTTAGAAAAGGAGAAAAAGTAACAGATCTACCTCCCCCTCGATTTTTATCGGTTGAAGTATGGAATAGTGTTTGTGACCTAACAAGATTCACAGATAATGCTGAAGCATGTAGAATTGAAGGATATGGGGTCACACACAATTGGACAAAAAGAAGTATTTTTTGGTACCTCCCATATTGGAAGGATAATTTGTTGCGACATAATCTTGATGTTATGCATATTGAGAAGAATTTATTTGATAATGTATTTAACACGGTGATAGATAATGAGAAGACGAAGGATAATGATAAGGTTAGAAAAGACTTGGAACTTTTGTGTAATCAAAAAGAGTTGGAGTTGAAACCTCAACCAAATGGAAAATTATTAAAACCCAAGGCTTGTTAGACTATTACTTCCCAAGAAGCAAAAGCAATTTGTCGGTGGTTAAATGAGTTGAGGATGCCTGATGGTTATTCTTCTAACTTGGTAAGACGTGCCAACGTCAAAATAGGGAAGTTGCATGGAATGAAAAGTCATGATTGTCATGCTTTCATGGAACGGTTTCTTCCAATTGCATTCAGTTCAGTGCCCAAGAATGTGCGTAATCCACTAACTGAGATCAGTCAATTTTTTAAAGGCATACATGCGTCAATTTTAAGAGTAGAGGACATCATTAAATTGGAGCGAAATATTCATGTCATTCTCTGCAAGCTGGAGAAAATATTTTCTCCAGGTAATTTCTTTGATTCTATGGAGCATCTCCCTGTGCATCTTGCTTATGAAGCTTTCCTTGGTGGACCTGTTCAGTATAGATGGGTGTATCCATTTGAACGATTCATGGGTGATTCAAAGCGATCAGTGAAAAATAAGGCAAGAGTTAAGGGATTAATTTGCGCACATTATTTGCATCGAGAAACATCACATTTTTGCTCTCATTATTTCAATAACATGATGTTGACTCCATGAATCATAAGAAGCTAAGTTCACTTTAGTGAAAGAAGTCAATTCACCTTATCAGTTTTTGGTCGTGCTGGTCGTCCCTCTAGAAAGACGGATGAGCATTGGCTTTCTGAAAAATAAATGCAATCTGTTCATGTTCATGTGCTGATTAACTGCGTTGAAGTTAAACCATATCTTAAGTAAGTATATTTAATTAAGTATATATTTAATTTTGGTTAAGAATTCAAATCTTCTCTAACCTATATTGTTTTTTGAAATAGGGCATTTAATACCTACTATTCTCAAAGCACGAGCAAACAACCATCGACTGGTTACACACATGCTTATTTTCCTGCATGGTTCAAGCAACAATTATAATATATTGTTGCTCCAACTCCAGAAATAATCCGTTTGAAAAGTTTTTCAGAAAGCCCTCATCAACGTGTAAATAAATGGCAAAAATACTTTGTAAATGGATACAAATTTCACATTGAAATATGGACTGAAGGGAAGAAAATTGATAATAAAAAAATATAACAGAGGGTGGCGAGTTCGACTTCTATGGTGTTATCAAACATATTTACAAGTTGGTCTATAATTATATGGAATCGAAAAATAAAGTTGTCTTGTTTTATTGTGACTGGTATATCCATCTTCCAGAGGAATAAAAATTGATAAAAAATATAACATCGTTGAGGTTCGAAGAGATAGAAAGTACAAAGAGTATGACCCTTTCATAATGGAACATAATGTTAGGCAAGTTTATTATGTACCTTATCCTTTAATTACCCCCCACAAACGAGAATGGTGTGTTATAATTAATTCCAACTCAGTGGGTCACACTGACACTGACGACGTAATGGAAGATGTTGCATACCAAGATGATGAGATTTTGCCTGTTAATGAGGTAATTGAAATTGGAGAGATTATAAAGTTGTGTGATACTGCAGTTGAGGGTCAACAAGATGAAGCAACTATATTGTTGTCAATAAATCCCGTGGAAGAAGATCATGAAGAGTCTGAAGACAATAATATCAGATCCGATGAAGACAATGAAGATTATGATGACGAATAATTTGAATATGTTTTATGTAATATTACTTGTGTAATAAGCTGTTGTGTAATAAGTTATTATCTCCGATGAGGACAAATCTTATTTAATGTTTATTGTGTAATAAGTTGTTATCTTTTATATAACATTAATTGTTTAATGTTTTTCTTTCAAAATAGAAAAAATGTCGACCATAAGAGAGGAAAAGGGTAAGAGTCATAAGACTCCTCGCTGCACCAGGTTCATTGTAGAGGAGGTTCCTGATTCTGATATGTTTATTCCTATGCCACTTTCGAGTCAAGTGGCTCATCTCCCTCGACATTCTACTCCACCGCCAATGCATACTACACCCATATCTGGGTCTCTCACTAAATTACCATCCACACCTCCTTTTTCTTCATTCCCACCCATGGTGCCAACATTTATTAGTCCTCCTTGATATACACCCTACATGCATCCACGTGGACCTAGCACCCCTCACCCCACACATTTTCCTATGCCTTCCATGCAGTCGAGTGAACCTGGCATGCGACATTCCGCAAACGTGCCTTTGCAGTATATGGAGCCATATGGATCTAGCATGCCCCATTCATTACATGTTCCTTCTGAAGATGAGCATGGAGATACTAGTGCTCATGGAGATACCAGTGCTCCCGAGGAGGACAGGAGGAAGAGGAGGCACATCTTGAGAAATAGGCCGTTGAAAATTAAATAGCATCAAGGAAGACTTATCATTTGGCCCGATGGAGGATCGTAAGTGTTTATGTTTTATATTATATTTTAAATTTGTGTTTTATTTAATAAATACTAACTCAATATTCTGTTGTTTATAATCTTGCCGTCATATTAGGCAGCATCAACCATAACAGACATTACTAAAAAGAAGTATAAAAAAACTATGGCCGACTTATGGAACAGTACTTGATGATGATAGGGAAGATTGGTTTAGGGCATTTAAGGTATACTTTATTTAATATTTTTTATTATACTTTATTTAATATTTTTTGATTATGCATTTCAGGTATACTTGATTTAATATTTTCATGATTATACTTTATTTAATATTTTTTGAATTCATACAACAATGTAGGAGAAGTGTTGTTGGGATGTTAGAGATGAAGTCCAAATTAAAGAAAATTTTCACATAAATTGTGATGCCCGATTTTCTGACACCATGAGGAATATTAGGACTAGATGGGAAACAAAGGAACACGTCCAACTTGGATAGGAGAGGATTTATTTAAAGAGCTTATTGCCCATTGGTCTTCTGAAGCCTTTTTATAGACATCTGAAAAGGCAAAGAAAAATATAGCATATGTAGTTGGCGGCTGCAACTACGCAACAGGCAGTATTAGTGTTGCTGAAGTTGCACGAATGATGGTAAATTTATTTATTAATTTATTATTATGATTTTATATTACTCATAAGTAATTATTTTTTATTTATGTTTTCATTTAATTAGCGTGAAGAGTTAGGTAGAACTCCATTTCTTAACGAGCTCTATATGGAGACTCATCTCAAGAGAAATGGAGAATTTGTTGATGAGCGCTCAAAAATCACTTAAGTAAGTTTTTCTTGTATTAAGTCATTTTATTTATTTCTTTTATGTACCTAACTTATTTAAATCATTATAACATTTAATTATTTTATTTTTACAGGAGAAGTATGATAGACGACTTGTTCTTAGGTTGTCAGAGCATCCTGAATTACCTGAACCGCCATCGAGATATCCTGTTGACCCTAGTGTGGGTTTTCGTACTTGGTATGATGTATCTGGTGGAAAGAAGAAAAATGGGAGAGTGTGTGGTACTGGAGAGTACGCCAAAACTATCAAGAGTCGTGATAGGTCTTTCAGAATGAGACTTGTTGATGGAGAAGGGTCATCAACTCCACCAATATTTGAAGGATAGAAAAACACTTAGAAAGGGGGGGGGGGGTTGAATAAGTGTAGTCTAAAAACTTGAACGATAAAAACAATTTGCACAGTTATTTTTATCCTGGTTCGTTGTTAACTAAACTACTCCAGTCCACCCCAACGGAGTGATTTACCTCACCTGAGGATTTAATCCACTAATCGCAACAGATTACAATGGTTTTCCACTTAGCCCACGACTAAGTCTTCTAGAGTATCCTGATCACAACCTGATCACTCTAGGAACAAATGCTTAGACACAAGCTAAGACTTTCTTAGAGTATCCTGACCACCACGTGATCACTCTAATTACAACTGCTTAGACACAAGCTAAGACTTCCTAGAGTATCCTGATCAACACTTGATCACTCTAGTTAATTACAAATTAATGTAATCAATTCTAAGAGTATTACAAATGCTTCTGAAAAGCTATAATCACAACAGTGATATTTCTCTTAACGTTTAAGCTTAATCTCACTAATATATTACAACAGCAATGTAGTGAGCTTTGATGAAGATGAAGTTTCTGAGCTTTGATTTGAACAGCGTTTCAGCAAGTTAATATTCACAGAAATCGTCAAGAGTTGGTTCACCTTGCTTCTCATCAGAACTTCATATTTATAGGCACTTGAGAAGATGACCGTTGGGAGCATTTAATGCTTTGCGTATTCCGTACAGCATTGCATTTAATGTTTCACGCTTTTGTCAACTACCTCGAGCCTTGTTCACGCTGTGTCTACTGACGTTGCCTTTAATAGCTTCCAATGTTCCTTTTGTCAGTCAGCGTAGCCTGCCACCTGTACTTTCTTCTGATCTGATGTTTGTGTCTACAATGTTTGAATATCATCAGAGTCAAACAGCTTGGTGCATAGCATCTTCTTGTCTTCTGACCTTGAAGTGCTTCTGAGCGTGATACCATGAGAACTTCAGTGCTTCTGCTTCTGATCTCAAGTTCTTCTGATGCTTCCATAGACCCATGTTCTGATTCTGCCTTGACCATCTTCTGATGTCTTGCCCGACCATGTTCTGATGTTGCATGCTGAACCTTCTGAGACAAAGCTTCTGAGCGCTGATTTGTGCATACTCTTTATATATTTCCTGAAAGGGAAATTGCAATGTATTAGAGTACCACATTATCTCACACAAAATTCATATCCTTGTTATCATCAAAACTAAGAATATTGATCAGAACAATTCTTGTTCTAACAATCTCCCCCTTTTTGATGATGACAAAAACATATATAAATGATATGAATTTGCGATCAGAAAGAGTAGACGGCTAAAGACAATTTACACAGCTATAGCATCAGCATGTGAATATGTCTCCCCCTGAGATTAACAATCTCCCCCTGAGATGAATAATCTCCCCCTGAAATTAATACTAGAAGAATTTTAATAATAAAAGACTTCCCTGAGTATTTCAGTAGAGACGTTCACATTGCTTGATCTACAGAACATTCATGACTTCTGATTTCTGCTTCCATAGGACATCTTCAGAACATTGAATTTCTTTAGATCCTCAGAACATTCACAGCTTCTGATTCCTGCTTCCATCGGACAGCTTCAGAACTTGAATTTCTTTGATCTTCAGAACATTCACAGCTTCTGACTTCTGCTTCCATCGGACAGCTTCAGAACTTGAATTTCTTTAGATCTTCAGAACATCCACAGCTTCTGATTTTTGCTTCCATTGGGACAGCTTCAGAGCTTAAATTTCTTCTTTCATCACTTCATGCTAGAATGTATCAGAACATTGTTGAATGTACCAGAGCATCATCAGAGCATCTCTACATCCTGAAATGTTACAGAACAAAACTAAACGACAAAAGTCAGCATGAATGAGTCAGAACATAGAATATGTTTCAGAACACATAATATGTATTAGAGCCATATAGAATGTATCAGAACAAATAGACATAATGTTTCAGATCATATTCTATCATCAGAATATCTGAACATTCTTCCTTCTTGCTTCTGATTCTGATTCTGAAGCTTCATAGCACTCAGCTTGCTTCAAGAATCCAAGAACTTGATTCATCTTGTTGCTTCTCATGTTGATCTTTAAAGAGAATCTTCAATTCCTGCAACAACACAACTTAAAGCATAGACCTTTGCAAGTTCTGTTAGTAATGTGGGGCCTTTTTACCCGGTAACTGATAATATTTAATCAAATCATTTATCATATATTTTCTCCCCCTTTTTGTCATAACATCAAAAAGAATATAAAAGATTCAGATGTAGAAAACGAAAAAGGAAGAAACAGAATTAAACTTTTCATTGATTAAACAAGCAGGATTACAGAAGATGTATGCAGAATAAGCAGATGCAACAAAGAAGGAAAACTACAAAGACCAAAGACTAAGACCCTAGCTTAGACAAAATCTGCGCCAGAATGTCATGAACCCCGTCAGTGCTCTCAGTTTGCCTTGCCATGAAAGAGCGAAACTCAGCGTTGGCTGCTTCTTGCGCATCCAAACGAGAAGCCAGCATAGCTTGATTTTGATGCAGAGCTTCCAAGGTCTCCATCAGAGCTGAGGGTACACCAGAAGAAGAAGCACCAGAATTTCTGCCAACAGGGACAGCAATCTCAACAGGACGATCTTCTGGGAGGTCTTCAGCTTCTGTACCTTCCATCTCAACATCTGAGTCTGACTCAGGAGCAGCCTCAGCATATTCTGGTTCAGGCAACTCAGAAGCTCCAACTTCCAACGCCTGAAGAATAGCTGCTAGGTTTGTTGGAGGAGTAGGACCAGGAACTTCAGCAGGATAAACCACTTCTGGAAAGACCATGTGAGGAGCACTTTCAGAAGGGTTCATTCTGAACCAATCAAACAACCATTGAAAATCTCCAGTCAGCACAAGATATCTTGGTCTCCATACCACGATGTCTCTGCAGGGATTTTCTTCTACCATCTCATCTACAGGTATCCTCTCTTCAAGAACTCTTCTGTTCCTGATGAGATGGTGATAGCTGCTTTCACCAACTTCCAAGAGAAGACCACGAGCCCCAGGTGCTTCAGTCATGATCATTCTCTGGACATCCGTAGCCCTAACCAGAAAATTCTGGCGAAAGGCTTCCCAGAGGTTGCAGGTAGCATACTCATCCAGATGATTAAGGTGAGCAGCACCCAGAATCTCCAACCAGCTATTTACATCTGAGTGTAAAAGCTCTAGAAAAGAATGAGTGGTAGGTGTTGGAGGGTTGACAGTGAATCTGGAGTCAGGAAACACAAAACTGTAGGGGTTAGGAGTTCTGGTGGGAAAAAGGTGTGAGAGAGATGAGGAGATATCTGTGGGATGGGTTGCAGGAGAAAGGATATCTGATGGTGAAGATGGTGGTTCCAAAGAAGTGAAAGAAGAGGAAGAGGTGGTGGAAGTTTGTGAAGAGGGAGGTGATTGAGGGATACCATCAAGGGGTTGATACACACGTCTAGAGTAGTTTCCAGACATCATAGCTTCAAAGGGATTCACCTTGAGAGGGTCATAGGTGATCCTTACTCTTTTTGGTTTGTTTTCTGGTTCATCAGTTGCCTTTCTCTTTTGTTTACGATCAGTTTCTTGATTTGCAGAACTTGACGAAGGATTCATGATGAAGTTACAGATAGTGAAAACTGCTAGGGTTTATGATATGAATGCAAAGAGAGAGAGAGCGAAAAAGAAACTGAATGAAAGAGAGAGAAATATAAGAGGGAAAATAAACGTTTGAAGAGTATTAAAAGAAAACGAAATGATTAATGGCATTTAATGTTATGTGACGTGAGGAGAGATAATAATGACAAAAGAGGTGATTAGCACAGTTACCTAAGTAGGCGTCCCCTCAACTGCACGCACGCTTGTCCAGAAATAGTGAACACGTGTTTACCATCTGGATAGCCAGTTACAGCTGTTTTACTTTTAAAGAGATTCTGAGTCAACTTAGACAATGAAACGTTAGTAATAACATAATCACTACTTCTAATTGATCACAATCAGAACTTCTTATAAAAGACTACTCCAATCTCATTTCAGAAGATACTCATACATAAGATCTTCTCATCTTCTCATTCTGGGCATAAATCCATACTGATATTCTTCAGAATGAACTTAAACCTATCTTCAGCAAGGGGTTTTGTAAAGATATCAGCCCATTGATGGTCTGTATCCACAAAGTTTAAAGATATAACACCCTTCTGAACATAGTCCCTTATGAAATGATGTTTAATCTCAATATGTTTAGCTTTTGAATGTAAGATAGGATTCTTAGATAAACATATAGCAGAAGTATTATCACAGAAAATAGGAATGTTACTCTCATATATCTGATAATCTTCTAGCTGACTTCTCATCCCGAGCATTTGTGTGCTACAACCAGCAGCAGCAACATATTCTGCTTCTGTTGTTGAGAGAGAAATTGTAGTTTGCTTCTTGCTGTACCATGAGATCAGATGACTTCCAAGAAATTGACAACTTCCAGAAGTGTTCTTCCTTTCTATTCTATCTCCAGCATAGTCAGCATCACAGAATCCTACTAAGTTGTAATCTTTGGATCTTCTGTAAACTAAACCAACATTAGTAGTACCTTTCAGATACCTCAGAATTCTCTTAACCGCAGTTAAATGAGATTCTCTCGGATCTGATTGGAATCTAGCACACAAACAAACACTGAAGAGAATGTCAGGTCTAGAAGCAGTTAGGTATAGAAGAGATCCAATCATACCTCTGTACAACTTCTGATCTACCTTCTTACTTACCTCATCCTTACCTAGGACACATGTTGGATGTATAGGAGTTTTGGCTTCTTTGCTTTCATAAAGATTAAACTTCTTCAGAAGTTCTTTCACATACTTCGTTTGATGAACATAGGTTCCATCAGAAGTTTGGTTGATTTGAATCCCAAGGAAATACTTGAGTTCTCCCATCATGCTCATTTCAAATTCAGCCTGCATAGACTCAGCAAACTCCTTTCCAAGTGTAGCATTAGATGTTCCAAAGATGATATCATCAACATATATTTGACATATTAAAATATCCTTTTTAAAGGTTTTATAAAAGAGAGTAGTGTCCACTTTTCCTCTAGTGAAACCATTTTCCAGAAGGAAAGAACTTAAACGTTCATACCAAGCTCTCGGAGCTTGCTTCAATTCGTATAATGATTTCTTTAATTTAAAAACATGATTTGGAGACTTGGAGTCTTCAAAACCAGGAGGTTGATGGACATAAACTTCTTCATCTATATAACCATTTAAGAAGGCACTCTTGACATCCATCTGATAAAGAGTGATGTTATGTTGAGTGGCAAAAGAAATTAATAGACGAATAGATTCTAACCTGGTCACTGGTGCAAAGGTTTTTGTGTAGTCAATCCCTTCTTGCTGACTATAACCTTGAGCAACCAGTCTGGCTTTGTTTCTTACCACTTCTCCCTTTTCGCTTAGCTTGTTTCTGAACACCCACTTAGTGCCGATGATGTTAAAACCTTTTGGTCTAGGAACCAAGTCCCATACATCATTCCTTGTAAACTGATTGAGTTCTTCTTGCATGGCAATTATCCAGTCTGGATCTTCTAGAGCTTGATCAACAGAAGTTGGCTCGATCAAAGAAACAAGACCTAATTGACATTCTGCATTGTTCTTAAGGAATGCCCTTGTTCTGATGGGATCATCTTTCTTCCCAAGGATTACATCTTCTGAATGAGCTGAAGCAAGTCTAGGTGATCTTCTGACTGTTGGCTCTTCAGAAATCCTGAGATTCTCTAAAGATGCAGCAACTTGATCTTCTGGTCCATTGCTTCTGAGACTATCATCTTCTGCAGCTTTGCTTCTTGGTTCTACTGCTTCTGATATATCAATATCAAAATCTGCAAAATTCTCAAACTGCTTTGGTTTTTCAAGACCAAGCTTATCATCAAACCTGATATTGATTGATTCTTCTACAATCAATGTTTCAGTATTGTATACTCTGT
The DNA here is from genome assembly GCF_029867415.1 of Vicia villosa. NCBI lineage: Eukaryota > Viridiplantae > Streptophyta > Magnoliopsida > Fabales > Fabaceae > Vicia > Vicia villosa. The sequence continues at coordinate 114,894,969 of NC_081182.1, read as the reverse complement.
AGCCTTTAGAGCGTTCAGAATATCCAAGAAGGAAACACTTTTGTGCTTTAGAATCAAACTTACCAAGATGATCTTTAGTATTCAGAATAAAACATACACATCCAAAAGGATGGAAATATGAAATGTTGGGCTTTCTGTTCTTCCACAATTCATAAGGAGTCTTATTTAGAATAGGTCTGATAGAGATTCTATTCTGAATATAACACGCAGTGTTTATTGCTTCTGCCCAGAAATGCTTAGCCATATTGGTTTCATTGATCATGGTTCTGGCCATTTCTTGTAGAGTCCTATTCTTTCGCTCTACAACTCCATTTTGCTGTGGAGTTCTAGGGCAAGAGAAATCATGGGCAATACCATTTTCTTTGAAGAACTCCTCAAAGAATCTGTTCTCAAATTCGCCACCATGATCACTTCTGACCTTTATGATTTTGCACTCTTTCTCAGATTGGATCTGAGTGCAGAATTCAAAGAACACTGAATGAGACTCATCCTTGTGTTTCAAGAACTTTACCCATGTCCAGCGGCTATAATCATCTACAATGACTAATCCATATTTCTTCCCTCTGACAGATGCTGTTTTGACTGGGCCAAACAGATCAATGTGCAAGAGTTCTAACGGCCTTGAGGAAGAAACAACATTCTTAGACTTGAATGCAGGTCTGGAGAACTCGCCCTTATGACATGCTTCACAAAGAGCATCTGATTTGTATTTCAGATTTGGGAGTCCTCTGACCAGATTTAGTTTGTTAATCTGAGAAATCTTTCTCAAACTAGCATGTCCTAATCTTCTGTGCCAGACCCATTGCTCCTCAGAAACAGACATAAGACAAGTCACTTTCTGCTTCTCAAGATCAGAAAGATCAATCTTATAAATGTTGTTCTTTCTCTTGCCTGTAAATAGGATTGAGCCATGCTTCTGACTTACAGCCTTGCAAGACTTTTGATTGAAGATTATATCATAACCATTGTCACTTAATTGACTTATGGACAATAAGTTATGCGTTAATCCTTCTACAAGAACTACATTGGTTATGGAAGGAGAGTTACCAAGGCTTATGGTTCCAGAACCAATGATTTTGCCCTTCTGATCTCCTCCAAACTTGACTTCTCCACCTGGCTTAAGCACCAGGTCTTGGAATGTAGACCTTCTTCCCGTCATGTGTCGCGAGCACCCAGAGTCCAGGTACCATGACATTTTGCTTTTTGTCCTCTTTGCCGCCAAGGATATCTGCAACAGAAATTATCTTCTCCTTAGGTACCCACAATTTCTTGGGTCCTTTCTTGTTAGTTCTCCTCAAGTTCTGATTGAACTTGGGTTTAGCAGAATATTTAACAGGAGGAACAGCATGATATTCTCCAGGTTTGTCAGCATGATATTTCTTAGGATGTGTCACAAGCTTCTTGGTGTGAACAATGTTAAACTTCTGTGCATGTGAAGTGAGCCTAATATCATGTGCATGGCCATATTTGAACTGATCATACAATGGCTTGTATGTGATCTTCAGATCATCAACAGGTTCAAATTTATGTGAGGTATCACCCTCATAGCCAAAACCAAACCTTCTGTTTCCAGAAACACCATATATCATAGAAGCAAGATGACTTCTGCCAATACTTCTAGATAAGAACTTTCTGAAACTCGAGTCATATTCTTTCAGAATATGATTCATGCTAGCAATGGATTTTTCTGTTTCAGAAGGAGATCCACTATCTTTGGATAGATTTAAAACTTTTTCCTTCAGTTCAGAATTTTCCAATTCCAGCTTCTTAGTTTCAAATTCAAACTGCTTTTTCAGCTTTTTGTATTTGATACTAAGATGAGCCTTGAGTTCCAGAAGTTCTGTTAAACTGGAAACTAACTCTTCTCTAGATAGTTCAGAAAATACCTCTTCAGAATCTGATTTTGATGTAGATTCTGATCCATCATCTTCTGTAGCCATCAGCGCGAAGTTGGCTTGCTCTTCTTCAGAGTCTGATTCTGATTCTGATTCAGAATCATCCCATGTTGCCATAAGACCTTTCTTCTTATGAAACTCCTTTTTGGGATTCTGTAACACCCGTATAATTTTAATATTAATTTAATTGGAATATTGAATTAATAATTAGAATTATAGGGATTTTGTGAAAATAATGAATAAATAATGGTTTATGGCATTTGGGCCATATGAGGAAATAGTAAAGATGGGGGTGTGGTTTAGTAAAACTTTCACTAATCTCAATATTATTATTTTTCATAAAATAATTGGGAATTGGGAAGAAAGAACGTGAAAGAACAGAAGTTGGAACGAGGAACATGACGGAGAACTGTAGAGGGAGAGACCAAGAACCAAGACTTTTATCCGAGGTAAGGGGAGACTCTCCGTTTAATCTCTTTTATCGTATTATAGGTGATAGTATGGATTAGGAGTATGGTTGGATCCATTGATTCTATATTCTGAATTGTTATTTGTGTTCATCATTGAAATTTGGACTGTTAATCCCTAATAACTGATAGATTTAGGGTATGATGAATGAAATTGATTATGGAATCATATACTGTGGTTGTGGATGAATTCGTATGCTGTTTAGATGTGAATTTTCTGGTTTTTAGACTCAAAATCGTGGACTGGTATGAGTAAAAACGAATGGGTTTTGGACTGTTACGAAGTTGCAGGTTCTGGACAAATTTTCTGGTGTTTCGCGTATGAAACAGTGCCATACGCGTATGGGATGAGGTCATACGCGTATGAGGGACATTCCCCAAGGGCTATACGCGTATGATACGCAGCTGCCCTGTCCCAAAGTACCTTGTGCTGGTGAATTGCGTATGAGAGCGTATGAGGATGCTCATACGCGTATGGAATTTTTAAAAGAGATAGTTGATCTGATGATACGCGTATGGCAAGGCTGATACGCGTATGAGGTTGTTTTTAGGCCATTTTTGACTATGAGGAAATGCGTATGATACGCGTATGAGGGATGGTGATACGCGTATGGACGCGTATGGACTTGATGATACGCGTATGGCTTCTGTATGTGAAATTTCTGTTTTGTGATTTTTCTAGAAAGTTCAATGACGTGTAACTTTCGATCTGTAGGCCTATTTTGTATGCTGTTTGAGACTGTGTAAACCCTGTGATGTGATTCTGTGGTTTACTGATGATTGATTGTATTGAATGATGTTAATGTATATATGAACATGCTTAGTAATGATGATGATGATGATGAAATGAGTATAGATGATGCTACTCATAGAATGGTAATGATTAAAGTATGTTATATATATGTTTGCATGCATTCATAGTCATTTGATGAGGGTTGTATCTTAATGATGAGAGGATACAGTGAAGGGCAAGATTCCCATTGTGTGGAATCTGTGCTGGCAGGGCCGTATCTGGATGATGATAGATCGGTCGGTGGATGATTTCCACTGGTGATGTTGGTACCACATGCATAGTGTCAGTTTCATACATGTGCATGACTTGTTTTAATATGATGATATATGTTATATGACGACTTGTCTGTTTATCTGTGGATGTGTGAATGATGATTTGTCTGAATATGAAACAATTGGGTGAATGATATAACTATGATATGTTATTATTTATGATGCAATAACATTGGTTAACTGTGATGAGACTCACCCTTACTTGTTGTCATTTTCAGATTGAGGATAGCGGCGCGACTTGGTGAGGATTAGCTCATAAGTCGGTTATTAGTTATCGAGTCGGTGTCATGCTCTGGTAGTTGTAACACTGGGAACGCGTTGTTTTGGAGTTTTGGATTATAACTCTATTTTGTTTTGTTATTTGAAGTCTTATACATTAAATGATGAATGTTGACTTGATGAATTAATTCCGCTGTGCAAAACATGACTTTGGTTAATGGGTTATAATTTCAGACGTTTCAGTGAATGCATGACATGTACCAATGTGATTTTCTTTACTTATGAATTGTGACACCTCTTGCATGCTTACTCTGATTTAATAATTGTTTAATTGCCGCGGGTTATTAGAGGGGTGTTACAGATTCTCCTTCTGAAGTTTTGGACACTCGTTATTGTAATGTCCGGGCTCATTGCATTCATAGCAGACAGCCTTCTTCTTGTCAGATCTTCTGTCACTAGAAGATTCTCCTCGTTCAAATCTCTTTGAACTTCTGAAGCCTCTGAACTTCCTTTGCTTGCTCTTCCAGAGTTGGTTTACCCTTCTGGAGATCATGGACAGTTCATCTTCTTCTTCAGATTCTGATTCTTCAGGATCTTCTTCTCTAGCCTGAAAAACGTTAGTGCATTTTTTAACATTAGATTTTAATGCAATAGACTTACCTTTCTTCTGAGGCTCGTTTGCATCCAGCTCTATTTCATGGCTTCTCAAGGCACTGATAAGCTCTTCCAACGAAACTTCATTCAGATTCTTGGCAATCTTGAATGCAGTCACCATTGGACCCCATCTTCTGGGTAAGCTTCTGATGATCTTCTTTACATGATCAGCCTTGGTGTAGCCTTTATCCAGAACTTTCAATCCAGCAGTTAGAGTTTGAAATCTTGAGAACATCTTCTCAATATCTTCATCATCCTCCATCTTGAAGGCTTCATATTTCTGGATTAGAGCAAGAGCTTTAGTCTCCTTGACTTGAGCATTTCCCTCATGGGTCATTTTCAATGACTCATTTATATCATGGGCAGTTTCCCTGTTAGATATCTTCTCATACTCAGCATGAGAGATAGCATTCAGCAAAACAGTCCTACATTTATGATGATTCTTGAAAAGCTTCTTCTGATCATCATCCATTTCTTACCTTGTAAGCCTTACGCCACTGGCTTTCACTGGATGTTTGTAACCATCCATCAGAAGATCCCATAATTCACCATCTAGACCAAGAAAGTAACTTTCCAGTTTATCTTTCCAGTATTCAAAGTTTTCACCATCAAATACTGGTGGTCTAGTATAACCATTGTTACCATTGTATTGCTCAGCAGAGCCAGATGTAGATGCAGATGTATTTGTTGGAATTTCACCAGCCATCTTTTACTAAAGCGTTTTTATCTTCCTGAATCTTTTCTAAACACGGTTAAGTGCTTGCACCTTAGAACCGGCGCTCTGATGCCAATTGAAGGATAGAAAAACACTTAGAAAGGGGGGGGGGGTTGAATAAGTGTAGTCTAAAAACTTGAACGATAAAAACAATTTGCACAGTTATTTTTATCCTGGTTCGTTGTTAACTAAACTACTCCAGTCCACCCCCACGGAGTGATTTACCTCACCTGAGGATTTAATCCACTAATCGCAACAGATTACAATGGTTTTCCACTTAGCCCACGACTAAGTCTTCTAGAGTATCCTGATCACAACCTGATCACTCTAGGAACAAATGCTTAGACACAAGCTAAGACTTTCTTAGAGTATCCTGACCACCACGTGATCACTCTAATTACAACTGCTTAGACACAAGCTAAGACTTCCTGCAGTATCCTGATCAACACTTGATCACTCTAGTTAATTACAAATTAATGTAATCAATTCTAAGAGTATTACAAATGCTTCTGAAAAGCTATAATCACAACAGTGATATTTCTCTTAACGTTTAAGCTTAATCTCACTAATATATTACAACAGCAATGTAGTGAGCTTTGATGAAGATGAAGTTTCTGAGCTTTGATTTGAACAGCGTTTTAGCAAGTTAATATTCACAGAAATCGTCAAGAGTTGGTTCACCTTGCTTCTCATCAGAACTTCATATTTATAGGCACTTGAGAAGATGACCGTTGGGAGCATTTAATGCTTTGCGTATTCCGTACAACATTGCATTTAATGTTTCACGCTTTTGTCAACTACCTCGAGCCTTGTTCACGTTGTGTCTACTGACATTGCCTTTAATAGCTTCCAACGTTCCTTTTGTCAGTCAGCGTAGCCTGCCACCTGTACTTTCTTCTGATCTAATGTTTGTGTCTACAACGTTTGAATATCATCAGAGTCAAACAGCTTGGTGCATAGCATCTTCTTGTCTTCTGACCTTGAAGTGCTTCTGAGCGTGATACCATGAGAACTTCAGTGCTTCTTCTTCTGATCTCAAGTTCTTCTGATGCTTCCATAGATCCATGTTCTGATTCTGCCTTGACCATCTTCTGATGTCTTGCCAGACCATGTTCTGATGTTGCATGCTGAACCTTCTGAGACAAAGCTTCTGAGCGCTGATTTGTGCATACTCTTTATATATTTCCTGAAAGGGAAATTGCAATGTATTAGAGTACCACATTATCTCATACAAAATTCATATCCTTGTTATCATCAAAACTAAGAATATTGATCAGAACAACTCTTGTTCTAACAATATTAACCGCTGAAATGATTGAAACTATGAGACATTTGGAAAATATCGAGGCAGTACGTGAAGTAGCAGCAAGAAATGCAGAAATAGAAGAAATGAAGAGAAAACAAATAGGGATGCAAGAAGAAATGAGGAGAATAGAAATAAAGTTGCGGGAAAAAATGAGGAGGCAAACACTTGAGTATCAAGAAGTTATGCGAATTGCAAATGAGCGGGCACAGAGAATTGATCAATTTTTTGCTTCCCAAAATTCTGGTGGCGTATATGGAGGAGTCGGTGGATATGGAGGAGTTGTTGAAGAGGAAGAGGATGTTTGAGTTTGTATGAAATTTTTTTAAATATCTTGAAATTGTATGGATTTTAATTTGTATGAACTTTAATTTGTATTTGTATTTTAATATGTATGGAGTTTATTTTAACTATTTAGAATTTAATTTTAAATTTAATTTAATTTTAATTATGTTTGATTTAAGTTTATAATTTATTTTTATAAATTTTAAATTTATTTATTGTATTATTATATAATTGTAATATTATTTATATTATAATTGTCCAATATAATTATAATACAAACTAACAAATTATCAGGGGGTTTACCCCAAGCAAAATGACTGACACAAAACACTTCTAATTCTGTGCCTCACTGCACACTACACTGGGTTTGCAATTTGTGAGAGGGAAAACCCCAAGCAAAATGACTGACACAAATCACTGCTCTTCTGCGCCACACTGCACACTACACTGGGTCTAAGCCTGCGTGTCAGCAGGGTTCTTCATTTTGTGAGGGGTAAAACCCCAAGCAAATTACCGAGGGGCTTTCCACCATGCAAAGTAGTTTGCGATGACATGTTTTGCTAGGGGATTTGTCCCCTCGCAAATTTCTATTCAGTGAGGGGCTTTTGTAGTTTGTGAGGGTCTTAACCCCTGGCAAATAACATTTTTTCTTGTAGTGAGTACACTGCTCAAATCTTACTCATTATCATTCCTAATTACTAGTGGAAGTTTTTTAAAACTCGCATAAAAATATTTGTAAATGTATGTTATTAAATTTTTAGAAGGGACCAAATATAGAAAAAATAAAACCTAAAAAATGAATTAGAGAAATGATACGTTCATGATACAATATTATAGTTGATTTGATTCATCTCTTCAAGCAGATTTGTAAGGTGATGAATGTCATTTTATATAAATTCCTTGTTGTCTTGATCTTTGACTAATGTAGAACTTGGATATATCCCAATACACCCTGTCACATTCAATATTATTGGATTTGGTGCATGAAAATAAATTGTGGGTGATCCAAATCAATAGATTCATACTATGATGGAATTAGAGTTTGATATAACTTATTTTTACAAAATCGACTTATAAGATGACGATTGTTTCTCTATATAAATTTTTTAGAGTCTATATTTAATCAATGTAGAACTTAGAATCATTCATATGTTTTAAATGGGTCAAAGTTAAAATTTTGAAAAATCACTTGAATTATTAAAAGGTATATTTAAAATTTTAAAGACGAAATGTCTAATAGAATCTCATAAAACATTTGTTATTGTTGGACTTTGATAAAATATGAATTCTATTATTTTATCACAATTTAATTGTAAATAACATATACAAGACCTCCGAAAATTTCAAACGACCATGACATGAAAAAATTACCTTGTCACCCATTTACCCTTTATTTTAATTAGGGGTGTGTGAGAGCAATTCTTGCATGGACACGGTCATAAATCTATATTCTTAGGCACAACCATTAAGAAGCGAGTAATTTTTAATTTGTTTTTATTTTAATTTTGTTTTTAATTGGATTCATGGGGTGGTTGAGATTATGAAGGAGAGAGAAAATTCTTAATTTATTTTTTAATTAATTAAAATTATGTGATTGGTTGTGTGTAAAACAAATTCTTAGGTCCGTGTCCACCTAAGAATTTTCCGGTGTGCGAAAAATTACCTTGCCACCTATATCCCCACATTGAATTAAATTGAATCAAAAATATTGTACAATTTAAATGCTTACTATATTGAACATGTTAAAAATATATTGTAAAGAGTTCGATTAATTAAATTTAAGTTAACAATTAATTTAAAGTAAAGTAATTAATTGAAAAAATTATTTAAAAATACTTTTAATATAAAAAAATTCAATAACCTTTTAAAAATAAAAGTAGTTTTAAATATGTTAAAAATATAAAACCGATTTATAGATACAAATTGCTCATAAACTTGTTTATAAATACAAATGGTTTTAAACTAATTTGAAATTAAATTGAAACTATTATGGCTCTATTTAGTAAGACACATTTTTGAACTTATAGTTTATAAGTTCATATGACAATTTAGACTTGTTTGATATTGTCTTTTCATCACAAGTTTATAGCTTATATTACTAACTTATAGCGTATTTTTCAAACGTTATTTCAAATAGCATTTTAGCTTGTAGTTTTATTTTTTCTTTCACTTTTATCTTTATAATTTATTTTAATTTATAATAAAATAATTATGTATTAAATTTTATGTTATTTAATAAGTTAGTTGAACCATTAATTTTACCAAATACTTTAATTAGTTTATCAGCTATCAATCATCAATTATAAAGTATAAGTTATCAGTCATCAGTCATCAGCTTCAGCCATTAGTCTGATAAACTACTATTTTTACTAAACACACTTTATATTAAATAATTTTTTATTTAAATAATCATTAAAAACTTAATCAACTATTACTGTTATTTAGCTCAATATAATACATCAACCATGAATGTCTCTAATTTAAATAGTGCACAATCTCTTTTCCTTGAAAAATTATTTTTAGTGAACATTAATGGGTTAAGTTGGAAAATGATAATTTTTGAATGAAAAATAATTTTAAATTTCTGCATGTACTTAACCAATTATATAAAACATTTATGGAGGTATAAATAACCTATAAAATTGTATTTAACCAACTCAAGATATGATTTTGTCTTTGAATCCTTCACACGTAAATATCTCTAGATTTCTCGATTAAGTCATTTTCATCCTTATGAAAATAAAGGTTAAATATTTTTTTATTCTCTAAAAATAAGCCAACATTCAATTTTAGTTCCTTTAAAAATTTTCTTTAAACATTGGTCGTTCTAAAATTTTTCGTTCACATATATTATATATTAAAACAGACTACAACAAATTTGCCACATATAATCAAATTTTTCACATATCATTTTTGCCACATCACTCATAATCCTATGTGGCATCTTTTAAAATGTACCTTCACTTTTCAAAAGTCAAAATCATATAGAGATTTTGTACTTGAGGTCATGAGTTCGAATCCTAACAAATGCAAAAAATATGTTAATCAAATAACATTATTAGTTTCTTTCTTTTTTTAAAAACAAATTGTTATAATCTCTCCCTCTCCAGGCAATTTCTGACTACTTTGACGATTTCCGATAGGTTTCCGTTTGGGTGCGTGGTGGTCGTTCTCCCTAGTTAAAACTATGTTTGAGATGGTTTAAACTCATAATCTTCAGATTAGGGACTTGATTGAAGTGGTTCAAGCTAGGTTTCTCTCCGTTAGGGATATGGCACGGGGGCACGGTAGGCTAAAGAAAAAGGTGACAACGCTGTCGATTCTCGCTGTTGTAGCAACCTGCCCTAAAAAATTAAAATTTTAGAGTCGCCACCTATTCTACCAGGGCGACTAGGAAACCCTACGCAGTTTTAGAGAATTCTGGGTAAGTTATTATATTCGGGTCAAGGGAAGGTGTTAGGCACCCTTAACCCTTTCCTAAGGTTTTGAGTTTAAGGCAAAGGTTTATGGCCAAAATTGTTAAGGTTTATAGCTAAGGAAATGAATCGGGCGAAAAGTGAGATTTGAATGAATTGAGATTTTGGGGAAGGGGACTCGCCTTGGTTATCCAAGTGCCTACGTACCTCATTATGGAGGATCAGAGTCTACGTAGTTCGGGGCACAGGGTTGTACGCCTTAGAATTAGTATGAAGTTGTTTGAAGGTATTTTGAGTTACCTTATCGTAGTTTTGAAATTCGAAGTTTGCAAGGTATTTTGAATTACCTTATCGCAGTTTTGAAAATCCGTAGTTTATGAAAGAAAATGTGTTTTGAATGGCGTACAACCCTGATTCTAGTATGTTCCATTAATCGCGATGATCAATAGATTTAATCACCATAATTAACAAATTGATAAAGGATTGCTAATTATTCTAATCAATTGATTCGATTATCACCGTTAGCAAATTGATGTGTTTTAATTAGATTATTAATTTATCGTTACTCCTCATAATCAATAGATTTGATTAAAAATAGTAACGAATTGATAGAAAAGAAATGCTAATCATCGTAATCAATAGAATGATTAAAACCTTTTAGCAAAATAAACCCTATTTGAATTTAGTTAATTAATTAAATAATTGATTACTACCCACCGCGATCAATTAATTTAATCGAAGCGAATAATAAATAAATCCTAATACTAATTATACCCTAATTAACCTAATTACAAAAAAAAAACCTTAAGTTTAAATAAGAACAATTAGAAAAAACCCTAATCCTAATTAGCTTAAAACTAAACTTAATTATTTAAAACTAACCCTAAAACCCAAATCTACTTATTTTAAATAATTAAAGATTAATCTTAACAATTAAAATGTCAATCCTAACTTAATTAATAAAAATACTAATTGTTAAAAGGTTTTTTTTAGGGTTTTAAATAAAAACAAATAATTGTATAAATAAAAATGAAATAGAAAAACCTAGGTTTTGATTGAATATAGCAAGGTTGGGTGTCCATGATATACTCCTTCATCCCGTGTGCGTTAGATTGGAATAGCAACAGATCCAATGGCTTCTAATGGAGGGTGTATCGTGCGCGTAGATAGATCATATGCACCGAATCAGAAAACAAGTAATTCGTATAAAAAAACGCTGGGGACAAGGGATCGAACCCAAGCCCTTTGACTTCAGACGCTTCATTCGCCAACTGCGCTACGCTCTTCATTTGTTTAATAAACACAATCGTTAATATATCACACATATGGTAAATGGTAAAGGAAGCGCGCGAAATTCAAAATAGACCTATGGGTACGAGCCACGCGTTCATCTTCTTCCCCAGAACCGTCGTTTTAGGCTCTATAAACACAAAAAATCACACACACGTAACAAAAATCATATTTGAAACCATGAATGAGTTTGTCTCATCCTTCTCAACTTATTGGTACCTGCAATTTCAAGTGATTCATCCTAAAATAAAAATTCCTCTTTCAAGCTCTCAAACCCTAACCATGGCACATTGTTCATATGAGCAAAGAAATACAATTAATTTTCCAGAATCACCCACAGCATCATGATAATCACAAATATGCAATTGAAATTCGTTCAGGACACATAAAAAGATGAAATCAAGTTAGAGAATATTTGACCAAACCGTGAGAACCTGGGGACAATTCTGAACGCTTGAAGGTCTGGTGATGATCCAAATAGCTTCAGGAATCATTAAGGAACGTGTTTGAATCCTTTAAATGCCTTAAATTTACTCTTATCTCCAAAACCAAACTCGGCTCATTCTTGAAAATTTTGGAAGCTCCAATGTACGCTTGACTGCCCAAAACCTCCCCCCTGGCATCTGGAATTCTTATATACTTATAAGGGATTGATTTAGGTCAACATATTTGGATCAAATCTTGGTAAATTGAAGAATTGATATTTGATTGAATCATGGATATGGAACTTTCTAAACTTGGCCAATTTCCAATCTTTTTCAACCAATCTCCTTTTTCACGAATTTTGAATCAATTATGGGGTAATTTGATGATTAAAATTGATTGGAGATAAGAGCAAATCAAATCTTTTTGCATTTTTCCTTAATTATTTGATTTATATTATATTTTTAATGAATAAAATTCAATAAAAAATAAAATATTAATCAATAATTCGTGGCTTTGGATATGGACCTCCTTTATAGCTTGAGTGACAAGATTGAATCAAAAAATATTGGGCCCATTTGCATGAAAATCCATTTTGAGCCTTATTTGCTTCGCTTTTTTTCATCCAAAATTAGCCAACTTTGACAAGGCCTATCTCCCTAAATTTTTAAGATATGGAAGAGTTATAGGACTTTTTGGAAACCTCAAGATGTCCTCTACAAGCCACTTTGGAACATATTTTTCATTTGGAGATTTTATCTTGATGATATTGCTCCTGACCAAAAAACAGCTTTTTGCGATCTTCTAGAAGGACCTGTAATGTTTTGCACCATATCTCTCAAATGAAGCATTTCTGGCCTTGGCATGTGAGATACAAAGTTGTAGAGAATCCAATTTCCTTCAGAATAGGCTTTGGATGGGAAATTTTTGATACTCCATGTGAAAGTTATGGCCAGTCGAAGTTGAGTTGACTTTCTAGTTAAAAAACCCCTAATTTGAACTTTTGACACTGTTCATTTCTGAGTTTTTATTAATGAATCATGATCAACTTTTGATCAAATGATGGATATAACCTAAAATACTTGATGTTGACCAAAAGTCTTGAAGTTTGACTGTATTTTGACTATTGTTGACTTTTAGGTCAACATAGTTGATTATTGATCATCTGAACCATTGACTGAACAACCTTGTGATCCAAAGCTTGAAGATTTGCCTGGAGATGCTCTGAGACATATGAGATACCTTGGGGTCCATTTGAGGCCTTAGAGATTCAAACTCCTTTGATAAAATGCAAACCCTAGTTTTGGAGATCTTGGATTAGGAGGGGCTTTGTCTGCTAGAACCCTGCGTGCTCTTGGGAAATTGAGGAACCTTTGATTGAATATAAGAGGGCAAATTTTGGGGTATGACAACTGCGGTTTTGCAACAGAGTTATAGGAAACATGATTCTGAAGGAGAGTCTACTATTGGACATGAAAGTGACTCAGTGAAGAGTAGTGACATGACCCTGATCACTTATATGAAAGCTGCTGATGGCTAAATTATGACTCAACAGGCTGATATTGTGAAGACTATTGTAGAATTCTACTAGAACCTGATAGGTACAGCTAGCTCTAATCTAAAGGGGATTGACATTGTTGCCATCAGAAATGGTTCTCAGGTTAGTGATGCCTAAAATGTAATCCTTACTGCTTCTGTAACTGACATAGAGATTTACAATAGCCTTAAGGGCATGAGTGATTTATTTTCTACTGGCCATGATGGTTATAATGCTAAATTCTTTAAGGCAGCTTGGGAGATTATTAAGAATGACGTGTGCAAAGCTATGAAAGATTTCTTTGTTAGTAACAGGATGTATAAAGCTATTAATTGCACTCTAGTTACTCTTATCCCTAAGAGCCCTCAAGTTTCTCGGGTTAGTGACTATAGACCTATGTCGTGTTGTACTGTGTCATACAAGATTATCTCCAGAATCATAACTGCTAAGTTGAGTAAGATCCTGAACTGCATTATTAACAAGCATCAAGCTGCTTTAATACCTGGTCAGGATATTCATGATCATATCCTTCTGGCCTATGAGCTAATAAGAGGTTATAGCTCCAAAAATGGCACTCCTAGATGCATGCTTCAAATGGATGTTCAGAAAGCATAGGATACGGTTGAATGGATAGCTTTGGAAAATATTCATAGGGAGTTCAGATTCTGAAACATATTTATCACTTGGCTTATGACAACAATTAGGACTGTTTCTTATAAATACCAAGTCAATGGAGAGGCCTCTCAATTGGTTAAGGCTAAGAGAGGGCTTAGACAGGGGGACACCCTCTCCCCTTTATTGTTTGTGATTGTTATGGAATACCTTCATTGAGTGGTCCACAAACTCAAAAGCAAACATGATATCATTTTTCATGCCAAATGTGAAAAGTTGGAGATAATCAATCTTAGCTTTGCTGACGATCTCCTACTTTTTACTAGAGGAGATTATAAATCAGTTGAAATGGTTATGCAGTCCTTTAATGCATTTTCTGACTCAACTGGTCTTAAAGTTAATCTTGGCAAATGTAAAGTGTTTTATGGCAGTGTTGATTCTCATCTTAAGAAGCAGATCCAAGATACTACCTCCTTTGCTGAATGGACTCTCCCTCTTAAATATATGGGAATACCTTTGACCAGCAAAAAACTTTCTAACCCTCACTATCTCTCTTTGATTGAGAAAATTGTTCAGAAAATTGCCCACTGGAGTGCTTGTTTGCTATCTTTTGCAGGTCACATCCATCCCATTAGGAGTGTCCTTCATGCCATCACCAACTATTGGATAAGATGCCTCCCTCTCCCTAAGAAAGTTATTGGCAGAATTGAAGCAATTTGTAGGTCTTTTCTATGGTCAGGTACGGACAAGCTTACCAAGAAATCTCGTATCGCCTGGAAGCAAGTCTGTATGAAAAGAAAGTTGGTGGTTTGAATATTCTTAAACTTGGCATTTTGAGTGTGGCTAATATAGCTAGACTGATATGGAATATCTATGGTAAAAAGGATAGTTTGTGGGTGAAATAGCTGAATTGCTATTACATAAAGCATCCAGACTTCCTAATAATGCAGATCCGGAAGAGTACCTCGTGGATTATCTGAGTTATCCTGAAGCTGAGGCAGGAAGTTTGTTTGTCAAGAAATTGGAATAGGCTGATGTAGTTGAGGAAGTTCCATACGAGAACCATGTATGATGGGCTGATTGAGATCCAAACCCCAGTTAGATGGAGGAAACTCATGTTAGGCAATGCAACAAGACCTCGTGCTATATTCATCATGTGGAAAGCTTGCCATGAGTGAATGTATACCAAGGATAGGTTAGCTAAGTTTGGAATTATTCAATACCCTAGATGTTGCTTTTGCAGGGAGGATGAATCGCTCAGCTACATCATGTTCCAATGTCAACCCTTGAAGGCTATATGGCAATATGTTCTCAATAGGTTATAGATTGACCATAGTTCGCTAATTTGGAGAGATGAAATAGATGGATCCTGAAAGAGTTCAATGGTAAGGGGTGTAGAGAAATGATTTTGAAATGTTCATTTGCTGAAACCATTTATGAGATTTGGAATTATCGGAATGTTGTTTGCTTCAATAAGGAGAAAACTCATGGAGACAGTAGAGCAAAAATTGTTGATAACATTATCCAACGTTGTTGGATGAAACCGAATCTTAGGAAACAAATAGGAATCCTTATGATGCCTTAGTTGTGCTATTGTTTCCCTCTGTTTTTCTTGATCTTGTGAGAGTTGGAGCTATTGGTTCGCTTTGTATTAGTTGTTTTTAGGATTAATAAAGTATTTTTCTTCCAAAAACAAAACAAAAAAACAAATTGTTATACTACTTTTCATCATACTATTTACAACAAAACAAAGAATACTTAAATACAATATAATACATATATCATTTTCTTATATATCAAAAGCTTGTTCGGGATTCAACTCATTACAATATTTTATTCTTATTATAAGAAATATTTTGAAAGATATGGATTTAAAAACTTATTTTGAACTAAAAATAATAACAACACAAAAATCAATCCAACTAAATACACTTAATTAACTGAGTATATTTCTTAAAATTCACCATTTATCAAAAGACAAAATAATGTATTGAATTTCTATTTAAGGTCACAGGTTCAAATCTTAACAAATAGAAATTCAATAACATTTATGGAACACTATTTCTATTTTTATTGTAATTATTTTTAAATTTTAAAAATAATAGATAATAAGTTTTAAAATATATTTTTTATATAATGCCATTAAAATAATTTTAGATTATTTTTTAGTTAAAATATTAAAAGTTATAGTACTTTTTCATTATACTACTTACAACATATAATATTTTATGAGAAGCCTATTGTTGGTTTTAAACATTATTTTAAAATCACCTTTCAAAAATTTAAATACAATATAATACAAATATCACTTCTATCCATTTTATATATATTAACACAGACTCTCAATATATTTGTGACATGCAATCATTTTTGCCACATCACTCTTATTCCTATGTAATATCTTTTAAAATTTATCTTCATTTTTCAATAGTCAAAATCACATAGAGTCTCTACTTAAAGTTATGGGTTCGAATTCTTAAAAATGCAAAAAATATATTAACCTAATAACAATTTTGATATTAACCTAAAATAATCAATAAGAAATTTTAAGATAACTTTTTTCAATATAATGTCACTAAAGTGATTTTATATTCTTTTTATTTGAAATATTAAGATTACTTTTTTCAATACTCTTATGAGAGCCCTATGGTTGGTTTTAAACCTTGATTTTAAAATCACATTTTAAAAATTTTAGTACGATATAATACATATATTACTTCAATACATACAATTTATATATATTAACACAGACTTGTTGTGAAAAACGATACCGTAAACAAAGTATAAACAGTTTTTTGACGCCAAAAATCTCAAAAGGGTTAGAAAAGATGGTAAAATAAGAAGAACACAATAATTGGTTATAACTGTTATTTTTTCCTTTCTCTTTAAACAAGATTACATGTTCCAATAATAACAAATAATCCTCTCACCATAAATTAGGATTTGCACTATATAATGATGAGAGACTAGTATGCTATTTAGAGCTGTCAAATAAGCCCTATAATTAAAAGCCCTGATAATTTGACCCCATTAAAGCCCTAATATATTGAGCCCCAAATATTAAAATTTATTTTAGGCCCTAAAATTTTAGGCTCTTTACAAATGCTTTTTTTTTTGGCCCCATTGAAGGGGCCTTATTTCATTCCCCAAACCCACATAGACTTCAATTTACTGAAACTTGGAGACTAGATTTTTTTCAATTTCGCACAGCTTCAAATTTAGTTAGATGTCTTTTAGAAAACCAATTACTTCACCACTTTTCCTCCTTCATCTGCCAATTGAATTTATATCCACAAAATTGTTTTAATAGTAATTTTAACTATTTACTATTTTATTTGTTTTAATTATGTATTTTTTTATAATAATATATACATTATATTTGGATAAGTCATTTACAATATTAATAAAATATTAATATCATTTTTATTAAACTTTTATGTACTTCTTTTTTTCTTTTATAAAATTATTTTAATTCATATTTATTATAAAATTAATAAATAAATAAATAATAATTTTATGTAATAAAATCCAACCGTCCAAATTTTGAAGTTTAACATAGATTTTTCGCATTGAAGAACTATTGACAATTCCACTATGTGCAATTTTCACTTAGGGTTATTGAATTGTGAGACTTAATCAAGTAGCTTATTAAAAAAAAAAGTAGTTTATCTCGCTATAATATTTAAAGCAGTGACATAACTTCAACCAAAAGAATTTACATATATATTAAGTTAAGCACTATGACTATATACCATACATTATTAAGAAAACTTCATCAAACAAGAAAGTAACAAACAAAACCAAAGAGAATGTGGATGTGCTAACATCAGTGGATGAATATATACCATACATTATTTTTAGAATTTTTTTAACCGAATTTTTTAATTTTTTTTTGATGAAAAAACTTTTTTAGTTTTTTCTAAAAGTTGTTTTTTTAGTTTTAGAATTTCTTTAACGCAATTTTTAATTTTTTTTAAAAAAACTTTTTTTAAAAACTTTTTATTTATTTATTTATAATTTTTAACATATTTATTTTATTTAAAAGTTATTATTTTTTGAATTTTTTATTATTTTATTTTTTAAATTAAGTTTTTTTTATTTTATTTGATTTGGGGCCTAATGGCCCTCTTTTAAATTTTGGGGCCTTTTAACTTTGGGCCCTATGTGTTTAAGGGCCTACTATTTTTGAATTTTTTTTAGGCCCTATTATTATGGGGCTGGGGCTCAAATTAATTGGCCCCATAAATTGACACCTCTAATGCTATTTATTATGAAACCTAACATACTAAACTAATGGGCTTTTTCCACAAGGCCCATTAAACAAGCTAACTTAATATACAAGCTAACTTAACAAATTAGGGTTTAAACACTAAAACCTAATTTAACATGCTAACAACCCTAGCATCTTCGACACTAGCATGTGAACAACCTTCGACTTCATGCTCAATCTTGTCAAACTAAGAAGCTACCCTTCGACCATACTAGAGGTTGATCCAATATCCCACAAATCTCCACCTTGGACCTAACTCTACAACATCAAGGGAACAAACTAGTTTTCTTCATGCAGCTTTATCAACTTAGTTCGCTCATGATATGCTGAGTTCTTCGACAGGTGTATTGCACTTTGATTATCACATTTAACAGTGATACCTCGACCTTGAAGTTTCAGCTCCTTCAAAAACCTTCAAGCCACAATGCTTCTTTCACAGCTTCAGTTAGGGCAATATACTCCGCTTCAGTGGTTGATAGAGCAACAACCTTCTGAAGTGTTGCTTTCCAACTAATTGTTGTGCCAACATTATGTGAAAACATATCCATAGATAGATTTTCTGGAATCCATACAACCTGCATAATCAGAGTCGACATATCCTTGGATTACTGCTTTACTATCTTCACCCAAGGCTCCACCATAAATTAGGACCCTGTTCAGAGATCCATTTATGCACCTTAGAATCCACTTCAATGCTTGTCAGTGAGCCTTTCTAGGATTCTCCATGTACCTGCTTACAAGACTTACTGCATATGTTATGTCGGGTCTAGTACAGACCATATCATACATCAAAGAACCAACCATATTAGCATATGGGATGCTATTCATATAGGCTCTTTCGACATCAGTATTGGGACACTAATCAATACTCAGCTTGAATTGAGGGTTTGTTGGAGTCACAACAGGCTTTGAATTCGACGTACCAAACTTGTCGAGAATCTTTCGTAGGTATGCCTCTTGAGATAAGCATAATTTCGACTACTTTCTATCTTTTCGAATGTCAATCCCAAGAATCCAGGAAGCAGCTCCCAAATCCTTCATATCGAACTCCTTATTGAGTTCAGCCTTCACCCCCATCACATCTTCGACATTGTTGCTTGCTATGAGGATATCATCCACATAAAGCAACAAAATAAAAAATGAATTACCAGGTCGAAATCTGAAGTAAACGCAGTGGTCGAACTGACTTCTAATGAAACTCATGCGTTCCATGAACTTGTTGAATCTCTTATTCCACTGTCGAAGAGATAGTTTCAGCCCATATAAATACTTTTTAGCTTGCACACATAATCTTCCTTCCCTTTTTTGACATACCCTTCAGGTTGCCTCATCAGGATCATTTCATCTAAATCACCATACAAGAACGCAATCTTCACATCCATCTGATCCAGTTCAAGATCGAACTTTGCCACCATGAAAAGCAACATTCGAATGGACCTATGCTTCACAACAGGAGAAAACACATCATTGAAGTCGACACCTTCTTTTTGAGTGAAACCCCTTGCGACCAACCTTGCCTTGTATCTTTTCGACGCCACTCCTTCGATTCCTTCCTTAACTTTGAAAATCCACTTACGCTGACTAATCTTGCTCTAGAAAGTTTCTTGATCAGTTCCCAAGTGTGATTATCATGAAGAGATTTCATCTCATCATTCATGGCTTCAGCCATTCAGTCTTATTTCGACTCCTCATAACTTCCTTAGAGTCTCTAGGTTCTTCGTCTAGAACCTCACTTGCAGAGATTAAGGCATAAGCTATAAGATCTGCATACCTAAGTCTCTAAGGCGGCTTGATGACTCTTCTCGGCCTATCTCTTGACAATAGGTAGTCATCGACAGTTTCCTCTACTTCCTCAGCATCTTCTGCTTCTTCTTCGACTTCATCAGGGATATGCAATTCAGCATCAACATGCTCCACATTATCAGTTTTCTTAAAATTCATTTCAGCTTCATTGAAAACTACATCTCGACTGGTGATGCTCTTCCTGTGACCTGGTGTAATACGGTGAACTGACTTTATCGAAATGTCGCGGTAAGCAAGAGTCGCCACCGACTTTTATTTTATCCAATTGGAAAGGCAAAAAGAACAGAAAAGACCTTTGAAAGATTTTGAGTTCGGGGGGTAAGTTATACAAAGGGAAGGTGTAAGGCACCCTTTGTATCCATGGTTATCCATGGGCTCTTAATTTCTTAGCTCACTTTGTTTGAAATGTTTGAATTGTTTGAAATATTTGAAAAGCGGGGTGTGAATAAGAATTTGAATAAGAACTTTAGCTTGTAAATAAGCGTAGTCTTTTTGAAAAGTATAAAAAATTAGTGGGAAAAAGAGTTTGAATTTGAATTTGAAAAAGAGCAAGCAATTAATAGCAACTACCCTTAAGTTATAAAAATTTGTTCTTTTAGCTTTTCGGGCGAAAGGGTCTATCCATACCATGAGAGGGCAGGAAGCCTTTCAATTGGATGTTAAAGGGTCGTCGAAAGTATCGTTCACCATAAGACTGTCCCTTGCCATAACGAGGGCAGGTAATCTAAGGGAAGAATATAATAGTCATTCTGTTTAGGCATCATGCGACGATACCTTAGCAATTGGGACAATCATCTTTACCGAGGCAACTTCGAGGGAGCTTCAATAACTTTGAAGGCAACAGGCAACATTGCTTTAGGTATCCTCGGAATCGAGGGACTTGACTATTTCTAGGCAACAACAATAAGGCAACAAGGCTACCAGAGGGATTACCCTAAAGGTGTGCGTGTGGCACAATCATGTGGTTAGCTTCGATGACATTTATCTTGTAATATTAGTGATTCTACGTTCAGTTCATGGTTTATCACTCCCTAGGATTACTAACCACGCAGTTAAAAAATAAAGGCAGAAAAACATAATGTCCTTTTTACAATAAACACCTGCGGGGATGGGGGAAATAAACGAAAAAATAAGAAGGATCAATAATTAGTTTTAAACATTGAATGCCTTGATCTTCCTCGAACCTTCGATTGACCCTGAAAATAAAAATGAAAATAATAGGGGTTAATGTATTACAGATTCAATGACTATTGAGGTAAACCTATTAAAAGGCAAAAATAACAATAAAAATAAAATGATATTTTAAACAAAAGGAATTAGAAACTTAGCTTTTGTGCGTAACTAAAGGATCTTGGCCAACCCTGAAAAATGAAGAAGAGAGAGGTAGAAAACTTTTTGTGGCAAATAAAAGGTATGGATAAGAAATTAAAGAAGTTCTGAAAAAGGCAAAGGTTTTGGAAACATTCAGGATAAACCTGATTTTTAGGGAATGAAGATTTTATGAGAAAACTCAAAACACTAAGTTAATGGGCAACATTTACCTAACAGTGATTAGTGGTCATGCAAAAATCAGGGTTTTAAGGCATAAAACATTTAACTAGCCCAAAAAGAAATATTAACTAAAAAAACCTTAATTTAATTATTATTATAAGGGAAATTATGATATTATGAGAAAAATCGGATTATCGATTAAATAATTACCATAATAATAATATTATTTTATTAATGGAAAAACAAATTTTAGAAAAAAAAGAAATTAAATTAAAACAAATAAAGGCAAGAAACTATTACTAAATGAAAAAATTTTTAAAAAAGGAAAAGAAAAAAGAATTAATTGAGACTTAGCTCTGATCCAGTGGGGTAGCTTCCTGATGGTGCATGGTGGACGCGCATCTTTAAGCCCTTGGATCCAGTTGTGGTAGAGATCCGGTGGTCATGATGTGAAGACGCGGAGTGGGTATTCAAGGAGGAACCACATTGAATCTATGTGTAACAGAATTAAAAAAATAAATACAAAGTCTGGGTTCGAACCCAGAACCTTGTAGTCATTAATAACGCCCCCCACCACATGGGCTCAGACACGTTTTGTGTTAACTTATCACCCTGCAAATAAGAAAAAGGAAACAAAAAGGAATAATAAAAGAATCATTCAACAACAAAGTCAGTGGACCCCCTTAGCGTGTTGACGACCCAATCATGCGGAGAGAGAGAGAGGTCAATTATTTGACCAGCGAATAGGAAGGTGTGATGATGCCACGCGTGATCCCACTACCCTCCAACATTGTTCATCATCTTCAACCCCATGCACCTGCGGAAATTGCTGCGGTTCTAGCTGCGCTATTACCTGCGAATTTTGTTGGCAAAAATATGAAATCAAAATAACTTAAAATAACATGTTAATGAAACGATGTAAGCGCCCAGATAGATTAATTGGAATGTTGTGATCACGATGACGATGCTTGTTTGTTCCGAAACCTCCTGTTCAAAGAAAACGAAAAGCATACTTTCTCGAGCCCTAGTAATGGTGTCTCGTGTTTCATACGTCAAAGCTCTGTCACGAAGGTTCCAATCTTCTCTAAACTTCACCCAAAACTCAACCATACCGTTAGATCAGGTTAAAACATCGTGTAAAGAGAAATACCAAAATGTCAAAAATATGCATGAGTATGTAAATTTTGTATGAACATTATGGATACTATGAAGACTCAAGAACAATGTAACCTTACCCCTGCTCACCTTAGGAATGATTTGAGATGGTTTTTTAACCTTGGAGGTCACTGAAAAAAGGAATCCGAGTTTCTCACTTATTTGATGTTTTTGTGACCTTTGAAACCCTTCTTTTTCTCCTCCAATTTTCGTCCCCCTTGGTCTCATATTTATTTAGTATATATAGGGTGAGGCATTAGGGTTAATATGTTTGAAAAGAATCCATTGATTGGTGTGAAAAATATATGAAAAGATATAATTGAATATTTTGAATAAAAGTGTTTATTTTTTGCATTCAATCTTTCTCAATCAAGGGTCAACAAAATCCCTTGGATTTGTATGTGAATATATTTAAGATTGATTGCAAAAATAAACTCATGCATATCTTTTATATTCCTTATTATTTATTTAATTAATTTTGACTTTTAATGAATAAAAAATCAAAATAAATAAAATAAATAAAAGAATGAATCATGAATGGGATTAGGGGTCGTGGATAGGCTATGGATTATGTTTGGATCAAAATAACTTGGGCCCATTTGGAAATATTTGGAGTTTTGGACCTTTTTCTTTCATGCATACCCTTGAAAATAGGTGAACTTGTGCACCTTGCCATTTTCTCATAATTCACAATTTTTCCAAGTTCTTGGACTTTTAAGAAACCTTGAAGGGTCCTCTAACCAGAATTTTCGGTCTCATGTCAAAATAATTTTCCATTCTCCTTGTGTGCTCTTTTGAAAAAATGACTTTTGGTTGACTTTTGAAAAGGACCTATAATGTTTTGATCCATATCTCCCAAATGAAGCATTTTTAGACTTGGCATGTGAGAGACAAAATTGTAGAGAATTCAATTTCCTTCAAATTGAGCTTTGGATGGAAAAAATTTTATGTTCCATGTGGAAGTTATGGCTGGTCAAAGTTCAGTCGACTTTTAGGTCAAAAAACCCTAATTTGGAAACCTTGGATTTTGTTGATTTCTGAACTTTTCTTGATGAGTCATGATCAATCCTTGATCAAGTGATGAATGATACCTCAAAATAAGGATGTTGACCAAAAATCAGGAATTTTGAGTGTATTTTGACCACAGTTGACTTTTAGGTCAAATTAGTCGATTGTTGACTATTTGAGCTTTTGTCTAGGCAATCTTGTGAATCAGAGTTTGAATCTTGGCATGAGGACCCTTTTGAGCAAATCAGAGGCCATGGAGTCCACTTGAGGTATCAGAAGTTGATTTCTCTTTGAGAAGATCGAAACCCTAGTTCAAAGGCATTCGTTTAGGAGGTAGGTAGCTTTGAGCAATTGGAGATCTTTGAGCATTTGAAAGTCAGATGGACTGAAATATGATGGGCAAATTTTGGGGTATGACAGTTGCCCCTGTTCAATATTCTTATAGCTGAGGATGTAGATTGGCTTGTGTCAGCACCGTTCGTAGTAACTGAATTAGATCTTGGAGAGGTGATCGCCTCTACACCGTTCTTGATGATAGAATTAGATCTTGTAAATAGAATACCATAACGGGTCATACATTAGACCATATATGATGGAGGACGTCAGAACGAGTCATGCAATAAACCATATCTGAAGGAGAATATTAGATCATATCTGTTGGAGGGTGTCAGAACAAGTCATACATTAGACCATATCTGAGGAAGGATACCAGAACTAGTCGTACATTAGACCATATCTGGAAGTAGGACATCAGAACGAGTTATTCATTAAACCATATCTGAAGGAGAATACTGGAACGAGTCATACATTAGACCATATCTGATGGAGAATGTCAGAACGAGTTATTCATTAAACCATATCTGAAGGATAATGCCAGAACGGGTCATACATTAGACCATATCTGACTGAGAATACCGGAACGGGTCATACATTAGACCATATCTGATAGAGAATGCTTGCTTGTTAGAGTTGATAAGTTATTTGATAAAGTTTTGGAATGTAAAAGGCTTGTCGGAATGAATCTTCAGCTCGATTATATATGAGAGGAATGCTTGTCGAGGCGGAACCTGAAAACAAAAGTAGAAATATGCAATGTCATGATGCATGTATTATATGACGAGTCTCTCCAAATAAATGAGAAACCCGTATGTTTATCATGAAGTAATGTATGCAATGTATGAATATGTATGTGATGTATATGATGTATGACTGATGTTGTTCTGAGAAAATAAATCTCTGTATCATTGTGGCTTGGACATTTGATCTTGTTTTGAAGATGTGTAGCTAGGGATTTATGATTTCTGCTTGGGGATGATCAGTAACTTGATATACCCTGGCTGGGGATTAGAGATATTAACAAACCATGTTTTCAGCAGAGAAGCAGGTCGGGGAACAGACGATGTCAAAGATATGAACTCTGTTGAGGAGCTATGTCTTTGTCAGGACGAGAGCATTTGAAGATATCTTCTTGAGGATTACTCTGTGGGGATATGATCTTGTGAAGTCAGGAAGGCATGGATGCCTTGAACATTGCTCCCAGTATTATAGTAACTACCATTCTTGGATTCGTATTGATTGGAAAACACCAATAAATATTGATCAAAGCGTTGAACATGCCTTGTGTACTTTGCCCCCATCTAGTAGGAACTTGAAGGGATTCACCTCGCGAGGACTTTATGAAGTGTATATTGTAAGTGACATGCCCCTAGTAATCGTACACTTAGGATGATGCCCCTGACTGTTTGGCTTTTTGAGAGATTCTTGGAATCTTGACTTGATTGCCCCAGATTGATTGGGAAAAACGTGTCATGCCCCTTGTATACGTAGGAGACATTGCTTCTTGGAGTAATATTGTCTGTCGGGATAACTTTCAGTCATTAGTTGTACCCTGTGCAAATTCTTTCTGTTGCTAACATTTGAAATTATGTAGCAGAATTTGTTTAATAATGAATTCATGAAATGCAATGCATACATTTGTCTTGAGTTTTTGAAAAAACATTAAAACAAGAGATGTAAAAGCGTGATATTTGTAAAACATGCTATTTGTAACAATGTGATGTTTGTAAAAACAGGATATCAACTTACCATTTGTAGTAAACCTTAAGGAGTCGGGATACCCTTTTGGTGCCAGTATGCTTTCGAACTAACCATGCTTCAATTAGGACTTTCAAGGGTTGTAACGTGGCTTGGTTCACGGTTTAAGAAACAAAGGATAAAGGCTCAAAATTTGATTGTACCCACCCCTCTTCGTGATGATCTTCAGTCCTAAACTCAGTTAATTCAACTTATGCATTCAGGTTCCAAGAGACTTTTGGGTTTGCACCTTTGATAATGATGATGGTTCACAAACAAAGAGAATTTTTTGAGATGGCAGTCACTTCTTCCTTTTGGTAGTCACAACATTGTGTAGTTCAGGAATTTATTGACTTCTCTGTTTTCATCTTTTTGATATCCCTAACTTTTGCCTTGATTTTGAGCTTACAGTCAGCGGGATGCCTTGATTTTTGCCTAAGTCTTCTTTTTGATTTTTTTGACTTAGCAGGCTTTTCTTTGTATATGTGTTTTTTTCATCATTTTTGTTTTTGAAAGATATTGACTGCCTTGCTTAATGATTGATGAACCACCGTTGGCTTTTGATTGACATCTCCAACACTTCTTTGATGTGTGCGGATGAACGCTCGTGATTGAAACCTTTATTGAAAAGTGTACCGAACGATTCTCTTAAAATAGAATGCACAGCCAAATTAACTGAGAACTACCCTACCCCAGGTGATGATCAAGGGTTTTAATTTGTTCAAGAAAGAAACTTCTACTTCTTAGGCTCAAAGGGGTTGACGAGGGATTAACATCCTTATATCTCCACTGTTTAGGAATTGAAACAATGCCTGTACATCATCAGCGTAGTCCGTTCAAAAGCATACTGTATGAGGTTGTAGTATCGTTTTCGTCATCCTCCCTCAAAGGTATACAACCTTAGCAGGAGTTGAGTATCATAAAACATATGCAAAGTAAAGATGCAGTTTTAAAAGAGTGATAACGAAATAATTAATTCAAGACAAGCATATGCAATGCACTGATGATGATTATTAAAACAGATAATGTCTATCATGAGTCGAATGTTTAAACAAACAGGAAAGAAATTGCAAATGAAAGTAGATCTAATGATCCAAAAGTTCGTCCGTCGAGACGTCAATCAATCTTGTCATGACTAGGCATAGGAGCGGTGATCACCACAGGGGTTTCAGGAGGGTTGGATTTGATTTCTCCGTCATTGATCAGATCTTGAATCTTATTCTTTAATGTCCAGCAATTGTTTGTGTAATGTCCAAGACTGTTGGAATGGTACGCGCACCTCGCATTGGGTTTATAGTAGGTGTTAGAATTAGTTGGCTCGATTGCCCTGAGCGTCTGGATCATATGAGTGAATTGATTGTTGTGACTCAGTTGTCGTGATTCCATTATCGTGACTCAGTTGTCATGACTTTATTGTCGTGATTCCATTATCGTGACTCAGTTGTCATGATTCCATTATCGTGACTCAGTTGTCGTGATTCCATTATCGTGACTTAGTTGTCGTGATTCCATTATCGTGACTCAGTTGTCGTGATTCCATTATCGTGACTCAGTTGTCGTGACTTTGTTGTCGTGACTCGGTTGTCGTGATTCCATTATCGTGACTCAGTTGTCGTGATTCCATTATCGTGACTCAGTTGTCGTGACTTTGTTGTCGTGACTCAGTTGTCGTGATTCCATTATCGTGACTCAGTTGTCGTGATTCCATTATCGTGACTCAGTTGTCGTGATTCCATTATTGTGACTCAGTTGTCGTGAGTTTGTTGTCGTGACTCAGTTGTCGTGACTTCATTGTCGTGGTCTTTTCTGATTTGAGTGTCATGATTAAATCTTTAATGGCACGCTTCAACGGTCTACCATCCTTTACACCATAACCAGGATTGTTCAAATAATAAGCGCATCTCGCATTGTAATTGTACCCCAAGAATAAGAGTGCCTTTAATTCTTCTTGCCCCTTGGTAGGTGCTAAAGCTTTGAATTGGAAGGTATGTGGGTAGAGAAAAATAAATCCTCTTGCCCCTTGATTAGGAAATCATTCTTTGGTTGGAGTACCTGAAATTGTGCGCCCTAAATCCCCAAGATCCTTGAAAGGGTTAGTTAAATCATGTTATGCTTATGATGTCATGAATGTTATGCGAATGCAGTTCATTAGGCACAACATGAGATAGTAAGGGCAAAAAGGTCCTTTAACAAAACCTACAAGGAAACAAAGGTTAGTATGTTATGCGAATGCAGCTCATAGCGTGGAATAGTGAGAGCAAACAAGTCCTTTAACAAAACCTGTGAGGAAACAAAGGTTAGTATGTTATGCGAATGCAGCTCATAGCGTGGAATAGTGAGGGAAAACAAGTCCTTTAACAAAGCCTGCGAGGAAACAAAGGTTAGTAGCAAACGCAAACAAGTCACACAAGTTCCCTTAAGTTTAGAGGCTTGCATGAAGTTCGTAGGTAAGTACCCTCCCCACTGAAGTTAAGTTGGTTCAACCTGTCCTATATAAAGATCGGGTTCTAGGGAGCTCATATCATTGACCTTTCTCGAAGGCGCTGCTTATCTTTGTTCGGCAATCGAATCGCCAACCAAAAAGGTCCTGAAAGTCCAGTCCATAGGAGTGTATCTTCGAGTATCAACCAACTTCAGTCGGAACCAAAGCCAGCCATCTCGCTACTTTCTAATAGGCCAAAGTCAAGTTCAACTAAGGTTCTAGGGGCAAATTAGTGCTTAATGACACCACGCAGCAGCCAAGTGTTTCCTCAAGTCGGATCCCAAGGAACACCAGGACAAACCAATGTGTCACACTAACGATGGCCACCATATCAACCACATCAGTATACGCTGTGCAGTCTCCTTGGTCTCATGCCATTTACCTAAGGTACTCATATCCGGGTTAGGATCTTTCACACAAGTAAACCCAAACAGGCCCACAAATATAAAGCAAACAAATCAAACAATTTTAAAGTGAATCCTAAACTTTAAGGTAACCCCTCTTTTTAACCGAAAACATCCCCAGCAGAGTCGCCAGTTCTGTTATACGATGAACTGACTTTATCGAAATGTCGCGGTAAGCAAGAGTCGCCACCGACTTTTATTTTATCCAATTGGAAAGGCAAAAAGAACTGAAAAGACCTTTGAAAGATTTTGAGTTCAGGGGGTAAGTTATACAAAGGGAAGGTGTAAGGCACCCTTTGTATCCATGGTTATCCATGGGCTCTTAATTGCTTAGCTCAATTTGTTTGAAATGTTTGAATTGTTTGAAATATTTGAAAAACGGGGTGTGAATAAGAATTTGAATAAGAACTTTAGCTTGTAAATAAGCGTAGTCTTTTTGAAAAGTATTAAAAATTAGTGGGAAAAAGAGTTTGAATTTGAATTTGAAAAAGAGCAAGCAATTAATAGCAACTACCCTTAAGTTATAAAAATTTGTTCTTTTAGCTTTTCGGGCGAAAGGGTCTATCCATACCATGAGAGGGCAGGAAGCCTTTCAATTAAATGTTAAAGGATCGTCGAAAGTATCGTTCACCATAAGACTGTCCCTTGCCATAAAGAGGGCAGGTAGTCTAAGGGAAGAATATAATAGTCATTCGGTTTAGGCATCATGCGAGGATACCTTAGCAATTGGGACAATCATCTTTACCGAGGCAACATCGAGGGAGCTTCAATAACTTTGAAGGCAACAGGCAACATTGCTTTAGGTATCCTCGGAATCGAGGGACTTGACTATTTCTAGGCAACAAAATTAAGGCAACAATAATAAGGCAACAAGGCTACCAGAGGGATTACCCTAAAGGTGTGCGTGTGGCACAATCATGTGGTTAGCTTCGATGACATTTATCTTGTAATATTAGTGATTCTACATTCAGTTCATGGTTTATCACTCCCTAGGATTACTAACCACGCAGTTAAAAAATAAAGGCAGAAAAACATAATGTCCTTTTTACAATAAACACCTGCGGGGATGGGGGAAATAAACGAAAAAATAAGAAGGATCAATAATTAGTTTTAAACATTGAATGCCTTGATCTTCCTCGAACCTTCGATTGACCCTGAAAATAAAAATGAAAATAATAGGGGTTAGTGTATTACAGATTCAATGACTATTGAGGTAAACCTATTAAAAGGCAAAAATAACAATAAAAATAAAATGATATTTTAAACAAAAGGAATTAGAAACTTAGCTTTTGTGCGTAACTGAAGGATCTTGTCCAACCCTGAAAAATGAAGAAGAGAGAGGTAGAAAACTTTTTGTGGCAAATAAAAGGTATGGATAAGAAATTAAAGAAGTTCTGAAAAAGGCAAAGGTTTTGGAAACATTCAGGATAAACCTGATTTTTAGGGAATGAAGATTTTATGAGAAAACTCAAAACACTAAGTTAATGGGCAACATTTACCTAACAGTGATTAGTGGTCATGCAAAAATCAGGGTTTTAAGGCATAAAACATTTAACTAGCCCAAAAAGAAATATTAACTAAAAAAACCTTAATTTAATTATTATTATAAGGGAAATTATGATATTATGAGAAAAATCGGATTATCGATTAAATAATTACCATAATAATAATATTATTTTATTAATGGAAAAACAAATTTTAGAAAAAAAAGAAATTAAATTAAAACAAATAAAGGCAAGAAACAATTACTAAATGAAAAAAATTTTAAAAAAGGAAAAGAAAAAAGAATTAATTGAGACTTAGCTCTGATCCAGTGGGGTAGCTTCCTGATGGTGCATGGTGGACGCGAATCTATGTGCAGCAGAATTAAAAAAATAAATACAAAGTCTGGGTTCGAACCCAGAACCTTGTAGTCATTAATAACGCCCCCCACCACCTGGGCTCAGACACGTTTTGTGTCAACTTATCACCCTGCAAATAAGAAAAAGGAAACAAAGAGGAATAATAAAAGAATCAGTCAACAACAAAGTCAGTGGACCCCCTTAGCGTGTTGACGACCCAATCATGCGGAGAGAGAGAGAGGTCAATTATTTGACCAGCGAATAGGAAGGTGTGATGATGCCACGCGTGATCCCACTACCCTCCAACACTGTTCATCATCTTCAACCCCATGCACCTGCGGAAATTGCTGCGGTTCTAGCTGCGCTATTACCTGCAAATTTTGTTGGCAAAAATATGAAATCAAAATAACTCAAAATAACATGTTAATGAAACGATGTAAGCGCCCAGATAGATTAATTGGAATGTTGTGATCACGATGACGATGCTTGTTTGTTCCGAAACCTCCTGTTCAAAGAAAACGAAAAGCATACTTTCTCGAGCCCTAGTAATGGTGTCTCGTGTTTCATACGTCAAAGCTCTGTCACGAAGGTTCCAATCTTCTCTAAACTTCACCCAAAACTCAACCATACCGTTAGATCAGGTTAAAACATCGTGTAAAGAGAAATACCAAAATGTCAAAAATATGCATGAGTATGTAAATTTTGTATGAACATTATGGATACTATGAAGACTCAAGAACAATGTAACCTTACCCCTGCTCACCTTAGGAATGATTTGAGATGGTTTTTTAACCTTGGAGGTCCCTGAAAAAAGGAATCCGAGTTTCTCACTTATTTGATGTTTTTGTGACCTTTGAAACCCTTCTTTTTCTCCTCCAATTTTCGTCCCCCTTGGTCTCATATTTATTTAGTATATATAGGGTGAGGCATTAGGGTTAATATGTTTGAAAAGAATCCATTGATTGGTGAGAAAAATATATGAAAAGATATGATTGAATATTTTGAATAAAAGTGTTTATTTTTTGCATTCAATCTTTCTCAATCAAGGGTCAACAAAATCCCTTGGATTTGTATGTGAATATATTTAAGATTGATTGCAAAAATAAACTCATGCATATCTTTTATATTCCTTATTATTTATTTAATTAATTTTGACTTTTAATGAATAAAAAATCAAAATAAATAAAATAAATAAAAGAATGAATCATGAATGGGATTAGGGGTCGTGGATAGGCTATGGATTATGTTTGGATCAAAATAACTTGGGCCCATTTGGAAATATTTGGAGTTTTGGACCTTTTTCTTTCATGCATACCCTTGAAAATGGGTGAACTTGTGCACCTTGCCATTTTCTCATACTTCACAATTTTTCCAAGTTCTTGGACTTTTAAGAAACCTTGAAGGGTCCTCTAACCAGCATTTTTGGTCTCATGTCAAAATAATTTTCCATTCTCCTTGTGTGCTCTTTTGAAAAAATGACTTTTGGTTGACTTTTGAAAAGGACCTATAATGTTTTGATCCATATCTCCCAAATGAAGCATTTTTAGACTTGGCATGTGAGAGGCAAAATTGTAGAGAATTCAATTTCCTTCAAATTGAGCTTTGGATGGAAAAAATTTTATGTTCCATGTGGAAGTTATGGCTGGTCAAAGTTCAGTCGACTTTTAGGTCAAAAAACCCTAATTTGGAAACCTTGGATTTTGTTGATTTCTGAACTTTTCTTGATGAGTCATGATCAATCCTTGATCAAGTGATGAATGATACCTCAAAATAAGGATGTTGACCAAAAATCAGGAATTTTGAGTGTATTTTGACCACAGTTGACTTTTAGGTCAAATTAGTCGACTGTTGACTATTTGAGCTTTTGTCTAGGCAATCTTGTGAATTAGAGTTTGAATCTTGGCATGAGGACCCTTTTGAGCAAATGAGAGGCCATGGAGTCCACTTGAGGTATCAGAAGTTGATTTCTCTTTGAGAAGATCGAAACCCTAGTTCAAAGGCATTCGTTTAGGAGGTAGGTAGCTTTGAGCAATTGGAGATCTTTGAGCATTTGAAAGTCAGATGGACTGAAATATGATGGGCAAATTTTGGGGTATGACACCTGGCTCTAGGCACCATAGCCTGTAAGTTTTGACTCCTTCAGGATATCCCATGAACATGCATTTCAGAGCTCTAGGTTCGACCTTGTCTTGCCTAATGTGAGCATAGGCTACGCAACCAAATACTCTCAGTCTGTCGAGATCTGATGGATGTCCCGACCAAAATTCTCCAGGTGTCTTCATATCTAACGTAGTCGGAGGACATCTATTTATCAGATATGTTGCTGTCGAAACAATCTCAACCCAAAACACCTTAGTTAACCCAGCACTAGTCAACATGCATCTAACTCTCTCCAAAATTGTTCGATTAAACCTTTCAGCCAAATCATTTTATTGTGCAGTACCTGCAGTAGTTCTGTACCTTGCAATACCAGAGGCAGCACAAAAACTGTCGAACGCCTCATTGTAAAACTCAAAGCCATTATCGGTTCTCAACCACTGGACCTTCCTCCCAGTCTGATTTTCGACCAGAGTCTTCCAACTTTTGAAATTCTCAAAAGTTTCATCCTTATTCTTTTGGATGAATACCCATAATTTTATGGAATAGTCATCTACTATGAATAGGAAATACCTCGCTCTTGAATGTGATGGACACCTTGCAGGCCCCCAGAGATCACCATGGATGTAATCAAGGGATCCATGTGTTCTTTATTTTCCTTTGTTAAACTTCACTCTGCAAGATTTTCCAAGTACACAAGGTTCACAAAACTTTATGTTTTCGACTTTGTCTCCACCAAGCAGATTTTGTTTCCCTAATACGACCAGAGCCTTTTCACTGACATGGCCCAATCTCATGTGTCATATTTCTGTCTTCGACAAAGGTTTCGTGGATGCAACATTTGTCGAACCACTTACAACTACAGCCTCAAAGGTATACAAGCCTTGCTTCTTCACGCCTCTCAAGACTTCCTTAGACCCCTTCATGACTCTTAGGATACTTTTTTGGCCTTGGAAAACATATCCTTTCTTGTCGAATTCACTAAGAGAAAGAAAATTTCTCTTCAAGTCAGGAACATACCTAACTTCAGTCAACAACCTTATCGACTCATCATGGAGCTTGAATCTCACAGATCCAACACCTACAATCTTGCTAGCTTTGTTGTTTCCCAGCAATAAAGACCCACCATCTTGATCACATAATTCCTTTAACAAGTCTTTGTTTGGAGTCATGTTCCAAGTGCAACCTTAATCCATAATTCACTCCTTACTAGAGTCACTGCTTGAAACCACAAGAACATCAGATGATTCGAAATCATCTTGAACAATGGTTGCATTGCCATTATCCTTACCTCCATGATCTTTTTGGCGTTCAGGGCACACCTTTCTTGTGTGACCCTCCTTCTTACAATGATAGCATAGAATACCAGATGCTTCTCTACTGTAAGACTTCAACTGACTTTTGCCCTTCTTCTTGTTGAAATTATCCTTTCGCAAGAATTTGCCCTTAACGGCCAAAACTTCCCCAACAGTCGAAGGTTTATGCTCCTTTCGTTCGTTCAAGTCATTAGAATACAGGGCTGATTGAACTTCTTCAAATGTCAAGTACTCCCTCCTATAACGCCCTGATATTTAATTATTTATTTAATTAAATATTTTTGAATATTTTTCTTAAAATTGGAATTTATCGGAAAAAGTTGGAATTAATTTTAATAAGTTGGATTTAATTAATAGTCAGAATTATTAATGGAAGGGTATTATTTTTATTAAAGATACAAGAAAATACATTTGGGCCTTGGTGTTGTCATGAAGCAAAGTGGGGGTTTAAGTCCTTAAGCCCATTAAGAAATATAAAATAAGTTGTTGTTTTGAAAATAGAAGTGGAAGATAGAAAAGGAGCTGTACAGTATGAAGAGAAAGAAGAGTGGAGCTAGGGTTGAAACAAACGGCGTAGCTTGTGGATTCTCGGAAGCTTGCAGCAATTTCTTCACCAAAATTTTCTGTAGATTTCAAATAACAAAGGTAAGGGTGTAGATTCTTGCTATTTATTTGATTATAGGATGAATTTTATTTTGGATTTAGGGCATTATTTCATACTATTAGATGTGTAGAAAATTGACTAGATGATAGTTAATATTAATTAGTTAGGATATGAAAATAAAAGTAAAATAATTAGTTGATTAGGTGTTGATTTTATGTTGGTTGAAGAAAATAAAATGGAGGAAGTATAGTTGATGAAGAACACATACTAAAGAGATGAAGCTTGAGGCGTGGGCCTCATGTTGGAGAAGGGCACCTCAAGTGCCTTGCTGTGTGTTGTTCCTGTGTTAATTGTTTTGCTTGCAATATGTTTCTTTTAGGTGGCTTAGTTTAATAGCTTGTAATAAAATAGTTATGAGTGGTAACAATTAAGTTATAATTAACCATATACTTAATTAATTACTAGATAAATAAATTAGAGGAATTAGATTAGATTAATAGTTGTATAATAAATGACAAAGTGGTATTTTATTAAGATTGTGTAGAATTTTCCAATAGAGTTGAAATGTTGGAAAAGTGGAAATATTTGGTTGAATATTAATTGGAAAATACTATTATTAATGATGAACATATTTAATGGAATAAATATGGATTGTGTAGTATTTTGTAGGATTATGTTGTTGTTGTCGAAATTGTCGTTGTATTGAAATTATCGTTGTGTTGGAATTGTCGTTGTATTGAAATTGTCGTTGTGTTGAAGTTGCCGTTGTGTTGATTAAGTTGTTGTGATCGAGTTGTTGTTGATGTTATTTTTAGTCTGTGAGTGTTTGGATTGAACATAAAGGCATGTACATAGCATAACATTTGAGTTGGCCTGAATTGGCATTGTTTAAGTTGGCCTAACGGCACTGTTTAAGTTTAAGCTATATGCTTACCAGGTTGGCCTAAATGGCATTGATTAAGTTGGGAGTTTACTCCGAATGGTATCACATGCATCCCCATTTCATTAAGTCGCATAATTGAGTTGCATTGTCTGGTTGATGTTGTTGTTTACATGGTATCACTGATTCTTGATGAAAATATGCTATTCTTGTTGGAAGTAGTATGTATATGATTTCCTTTATCTTTGAAATATTATTTATCGTATATTCATCTAAATGGTTTGATATCTAACCCCTTCTGTGATGATGTTAGCGTTATGGGTAATTGAGCAGGTACAGAAGGTTTAGTAGCCCGCTGTCATTGAAAAGAAGTCTTCCGAAGTCTTTTGGTTGTGTCTGCTCTAATACATAGCACTCGGGGGGATTGATCGCTTGCTTTGAATTTATGTTGTTTTTTTAGTTGAACTCAAGTTATTATTTTGAAAAAGTTTGTTGGTTGTTTTTAAGATGTTTTCAAATATGCTATGAATACTTGAACGTATAAGATGTTGATTTCCGCTGCTATTATATTATAAAAGTTAAAGTATTTTGAAGACTGAATAATTGTGTTAAAGTTCTTATAAATACTATGTGCTATGTATTAGTAGTAATTAAGTTGTTTTGTTTTATTGGTTTTAAGTTAAAGTGTAATACCTCAAGATGAAGTCGAAATTTTGGCACTCTGATTTTATATAAACATTGGGGTAGATTTGGGGTGTTACATTAGTGGTATCAGAGCAGGTCGGTTTGTCCGTCCAGTGTTGTCTAATATTGTTTATTCCTTCGTATGCGATAAGAGTGTGTAACACTGTCGGTACTTGTTATTTCTCTGATCGTTTGTTGCAGGAGTTGGTTTGAAGCTAGTGGGGGAGAAGCGGTGCTTCTCAGGTATGCTTCGATGGTAAGTTGAGATGTAATGTGCAGATTAAGGAGAACAGTGCAAGGGTTGTTGGAGCTTCATTGTTTTCTGAAATTCGAAGGTAACATCGATTTAAGGTTTGGTTGTTAATTAAGTTGGAGCATCTTGGAAAACGATGAGCAGGATTTGTCGGCATAGACTTCTCGAAGGAAGAGGAGTAATGTAATGATTGACAAAATTTATAAGTTGTTATGTTCCGCATTGGGATGGACTGCAAGATTGTTGTTTAAGGAATCTGGCGTAAGGTGTCGATGTTTGACCGGTGATAAGGGACATAATTGTTGCTATGAAATTTTCGGTAAGTGATTTGAGAGTTGCAAAAGTTGTCAGAGTTGTTGGAATCTTTGAAACTGCAAATTATAGTCGAGAATGCGGGGAGGTAAGCATAGTTTCCAGAATAAGAGGTACTAATGATGGCATAAGGAAATTTTGTTCTGACATTGTCGTTAGGAGTGTATTGGTATGGGACTGCGAAGAGATGGTGTTAGCTTGTTCAGATGATTCCGGATGCTATTGAATTATGGAATTACGGTGCTTTTGGTGACGTGAGTACAAGATGAAAAAGGAAAATATTGTAGTTAATGAGGACGATTTATCCTTCAGTTTGATTTTCGGATGTCTATCGACAAATTGAGGACTTGATCACCCTTAATCCATTGTTGATAGTAGATGAGATCGTATTGGATGATTTAGACTTGACTTGTTGTCTTAATAGTGCGTTAAGTAATGGATTTTATGTCGTGAAGATAGTTGCTTTCGAGTTGATAAGAATTAACAGAGATGTATCCATGGAAAAGTCGAGGAACGTTGAACAATTTGAAATAGATGGTTTATGTGTGAGATAACGTCGAGAAGTGAAAGAATGATGCGTGTGAAGAGAGTCTGAGTTTTGGTTGGAGCTGTGAAGCATATAAGTTGATAGAAACTCTAATAAGGGCGATGAATTGAGATAGATGATCAGAGTTGCGCAGCTGAAGCGTGATGTGCCAGAGTGTTGCGCTTTCTTGTGCATGATGCCGATTGTAATAGGAGGTTCTTGTAAGTTGTTGGCTGAAGATAAGTTGTGTGACTATTAGTCGAGTTATGTTACTAAGTTGGCATTATAATGATTTGGTTGTTGTTGCGATAATATTGTTGTTGGTTACCATAGATGATGAGTAATACTCAGTAGTAAAATGAAGTTGATCGAGTGGACTATGTCGAGGTCACTATGAATGTGATATGAAGAGATTATCAGAGTTGTCAGTACTTCGCGGATGAGTGACCTCGGACATGGAATAAGGATTTTGTATAAGTATCACAGTATCGAAGATGATGCTGAGATAATGAGGCGGATATTGTATAGTCGAGTATGAGCGAGTAAAGGTTGTTGCTATGTTGTAGGATGATTGTTTCAAGTTATTGCCAAAATAGTTGGCAAGTTAGTAGGGGATATGCTGTAGGCGTATTGGATTCAAGTCGTGTTGAGATACAGTTATATCGGAAGAGATTTGGTTGCATGAAGTTAGTTGCCTTGGTTGTATCATTTCTGACTGTGGCATTGTTGTGGATCCATCTAAGTTAATGTTGTTCTGCAATGGGAAACTTCGAAGTTGGTTATCGAGATTAGAAACTTCTTGGGATTAGCTGGTTACTATAGACGGTTTATCGAAAGATTTTCTAAGTTGGCATTTCCGTTGACTAAGTTGACTTGTAAGGGTAACGCTTTTGTGTGGGATGTCGGATGTGAAGAGAGTTTCAATGAATTGATGAGGAGGTTGACGTCGGCTCCAGTTTTGAGTTTTGCCTAAACCTGAAGGACCTTTTGTTGTGTGTTGTGATGCTTGTTTGATGGGTCTTGGTGGTGTGCTTATGCAAAATAACAAAGTTGTTGCTTATGCGTCTAGACAATTGAGGAGTCGTGAGAAGAATTATCCTACGCATGATCTCGAGATAGCTGTTGTGGTCTTTGTATTGAAAATCTAGAGGCATTATCTCTATGGTTCTAGATTTGAAGTGTTTGGTGACCATAAGAGCTTGAAGTATCTTTTGATCAGAGGGAGTTGAATATGAGGCAGAGAAGGTGGTTAGAATCGTTGAAGGATTGTGATTTTGGTTTAAATTATCATCTCGGAAAAGCTAATGTTGTGGTTGATGCCTTAAGTCGAAAAACTTTGCATAGGTCGGCTAGGATGTTTAAGGAGTTGGAGTTGATTGAGCAATCCCGAAATTTGAGTTTGGTGTGTGAATTGACACCGCATAGTGTTAAGTTGGGCATGCTGAAGATTAATAATGATTTCCTTGATAGTATCAAAGAGGCTCAAAATTTGGATGTGAATGGTGTGTTGGGATTTCGAGATTGTATTTGTATTCCTGATGATGAGGCAGTTAAGAAAGCGATTCTTGAGGAGAGTCATATGAGCAGTTTGAGTATTCATCCAAGAGCTACAAAGATGTATCAAGATTTGAAGGGTTTGTTTTAGTGGCCTGGTATGAAACGCGATGTAGCACAGTTCGTGTACGCTTGTTTGACTTGTCAGAAGTTAAAGATTGAGCATCATAAGCCTACAGGGTTGATGCAACCGTTAGAGATTCCAGAATGGAAACGGGATAGCATTTCGATGGACTATATAACGGGATTACCTAATACCTTGAGAGGACACGATTCGGCTTGGGTGATTGTTGATAGGCTTACAAAGTCAGCGCACTTTATACCTATTAATATCACTTATCCAGTGTGAAGTTGGCGGAAATTTATGTTCGGGTGATTGTGAAGTTGCATGGTGATCCTTTGTGTATTGTGTCGGATAGAGATCCGAGGTTTACTTCTGATTTCTGGAAGAGTTTGCAAGAGGCGTTGGGATCTAAGTTGAGGTTGAGTTCGGCGTATCATCCTCAGACGAACGGTCAGACCGAGAGGACTATTCAGTCGTTGGGGGACTTGTTGAGAGCATGTGTTCTTAGAAGAAAGTAAGTTGCATTGGTGAAAGTTGTCTGGTTAGGAGCTGCTGGGAAAAGCATGACTTGAGAATTGGAGAGCAGGATGCGAGACTCTTATCCCGAATTGTTTGGATCAGGTAAATTTCCATTTTCGAGGACGAAAATATTCTAATGGGGGAGATTTGTAACGCCCTGATATTTAATTATTTATTTAATTAAATATTTTTGAATATTTTTCTTAAAATTGGAATTTATCGGAAAAAGTTGAAATTAATTTTAATAAGTTGGATTTAATTAATAGTCAGAATTATTAATGGAAGGGTATTATTTTTATTAAAGATACAAGAAAATACATTTGGGCCTTGGTGTTGTCATGAAGCAAAGTGGGGGTTTAAATCCTTAAGCCCATTAAAAAAGATAAAATAGGTTGTTGTTTTGAAAATAGAAGTGGAAGATAGAAAAGGAGTTGTACAGTTTGAAGAGAAAGAAGAGTGGAGCTAGGGTTGAAACAAACGGCGCAGCTTGTGGATTCTCGGAAGCTTGCAGCTATTTCTTCACCAAAATTTTCTGTAGATTTCAAATAGCAAAGGTAAGGGTGTAGATTCTTGCTATTTATTTGATTATAGGATGAATTTTATTTTGGATTTAGGGCATTATTTCATACTATTAGATGTGTAGAAAATTGACTAGATGATAGTTAATATTAATTAGTTAGGATATGAAAATAAAAGTAAAATAATTAGTTGATTAGGTGTTGATTTTATGTTGGTTGAAGAAAAGAAAATGGAGGAAGTATAGTTGATGAAGAACACATACTAAAGAGATGAAGCTTGAGGCGTGGGCCTCATGTTGGAGAAGGGCACCTCAAGTGCCTTGCTGTGTTGTTTCCTGTGCTAATTGTTTCTCTTGGAATATGTTTCTTTTAGGTGGCTTAGTTTAATAGCTTGTAAGAAAATAGTTATGAGTGGTAACAATTAAGTTATAATTAACCATATACTTAATTAATTACTAGATAAATAAATTAGAGTAATTATATTAGATTAATAGTTGTATAATAAATGACAAAGTGGTATTTTATTAAGATTGTGTAGAATTTTCCAATAGAGTTGAAATGTTGGAAAAGTGGAAATATTTGGTTGAATATTAATTGGAAAATACTATTATTAATGATGAACATATTTAATGGAATAAATATGGATTGTGTAGTATTTTGTAGGATTATGTTGTTGTTGTCGAAGTTGTCGTTGTATTGAAATTGTCGTTGTGTTGGAGTTGTCGTTGTATTGAAATTGTCGTTGTGTTGAAGTTGTCGTTGTGTTGAAGTTGTCGTTGTGTTGATTAAGTTGTTGTGATCGAGTTGTTGTTGATGTTGTTTTTAGTCTGTGAGTGTTTGGATTGAACATAAAGGCATGTACATAGCATAACATTTGAGTTGGCCTGAATTGGAATTGTTTAAGTTGGCCTAACGGCACTGTTTAAGTTGAAGCTATATGCTTACCAGGTTGGCCTGAATGGCATTGATTAAGTTGGGAGTTTACTCCGAATGGTACCACATGCATCCCCATTTCATTAAGTCGCATAATTGAGTTGCATTGTTTGGTTGATGTTGTTGTTTACGTGGTATCACTGATTCTTGATGAAAATATGTTGTTGTTGTTGGAAGTAGTATGTATATGATTTCCTTTATCTTTGAAATATTATTTATCGTATATTCATATAAATGGTTTGATATCTAACCCCTTCTGTGATGATGTTAGCGTTATGGGTAATTGAGCAGGTACAGAAGGTTTAGTAGCCCGCTGTCATTGAAAAGAAGTCTTCCGAAGTCTTTTGGTTGTGTCTGCTCTAATACATAGCACTCGGGGGGATTGATCGCTTGCTTTGAATTTATGTTGTTTTTTTAGTTGAACTCAAGTTATTATTTTGAAAAAGTTTGTTGGTTGTTTTTAAGATGTTTTCAAATATGCTATGAATACTTGAACGTATAAGATGTTGATTTCCGCTGCTATTATATTATAAAAGTTAAAGTATTTTGAAGACTGAATAATTGTGTTAAAGTTCTTATAAATACTATGTGCTATGTATTAGTAGTAATTAAGTTGTTTTGTTTTATTGGTTTTAAGTTAAAGTGTAATACCTCAAGATGAAGTAGAAATTTTGGCACTCTGATTTTATATAAACATTGGGGTAGACTTGGGGTGTTACACCTTCCATACAGGAGAGTTTCTTTGAAGTGAGCATGTGATCGAGGCAAAGCACACAATAGTAACAGCGCTTGATCTTCATCATCGATCTTCACATCAATATTTTCAAGATCAAGAATCAGCTTGTTAAACATATTCAACTGCTCAATCAATACTTTTTCTTCAATCATCTTGAATGAATACAAAGCTTGCTTCAGGTAGAGTTGATTCACCTGCAATTTGGTCATGTACAAACTTTCAAGTTTCACCTCTAACCCTGATGCCTTCGTCTCCTTTGATACCTGTCGAAGAACCTTATCACCAAGGCTCAACAAAATTGCACTGTGGGCTTTCTCTATCATGGCCGTCTTTTCTTTTTCAGTTAACACAACATCCATAGCTGCCGCTCCCTTCAAAGCTTCCAAACAACCCTGCTGAACCAGTAGGGTTTTCATCTTCAAGCGCTACAGACCGAAATCGTTCACTCCGGTGAACTTTTCAATCTCATACTTTTTTGAAGGCATCTTCTCCATGCTCACCGCACCAATTTATTGTGAAAAACGATACCGTAAACAAAGTATAAACAGTTTCTTCTTGACGGCAAGAAACTCACAAAGGTTAGAAAAGATGGTAAAATAAGAAGAACACAATAATTGGTTATAACTACTATTCTTTATTTTCTCTTTAAACAAGATTACAAGTTACAAGAATAACAAATAACCCTCTCACCCTAAATTAGGATTTGCAGCATATAATGATTAGAGACTAGTATGCTATTTATAATAAAACCTAACATTACAAAAGTTAACTTAATATACAAGCTAACTTAACAAATTAGGGTTTAAACACTAAAACCTAATTTAACATGCTAACAACCCTAGCATCTTCGACACTAGCATGTGAACAACCTTCGACTTCATGCTCAATCTTGTCAAACCAAGAAACTACCCTTCGACTATACTAGAGTTTGATCCAATATCTCACAAGACTCCTAATATATTTGCCACATGCAAACATTTTGTGTCACATCACTCCTATTCCTATGTGCCATCTACTAAAATTTATCTCCACTTTTCAAAAATCAAAACCACGTAGAATCTCTACTTAAAGTTATGAGTTTGAATTCTTAAAAATACAAAAAAATATATTAGCCTAATAACTAATTACATAATTTTATAAAACTTATAAAAAAATATTTATATTTTGCTTGCATTAATTTGTTTAATTAAAAAAATAAAAAATAAAAAATATATTAGCCTAATAACTATTTACATATTCTCATAAAACTTGTAAAATAATATTTCTATTTTCCTTAAAATTATTTTTTAATTAACAAAAAAATTACATATTTAATCCTGTCATACCCCAAAATTTGCCCATCATATTTCAAAATATTTTGGCTCAAGCACTGAGAAATAAGTCTGACTATCTCTCTCTTAAGCAATCAACCCACAATTAGGGTTCAGCTTCTCTCAAAGATCAAATCATGTTCTAAGACCTCAAATGGATCCCATGGCCTCTCATATGCTTCAAAGGGTCCTCATGCCAAGTTTCAAGCTCTGATTCATAAGATTGCTTAGTCAACTGCTCAAATGGTCAACAATCGACCAATTGGACCTAAAAGTCAACTATGGTCAAATTATAGTCAAAACTCCTGATTTTTGGTCAACATCAATATTTTGAACTCAAATTCATCATTTGATCAAGGGTTGATCATGATTCATCAAGGAAAGATCATAAATCCACAAATGTCGAAGTTATTAAATTAGGGTTTATAAGAGAAATGCTTTCATTCTCTATAACTTTGATGTTGGTCTCAAGGTCAAGAAATGCTTCCGCATAAGAGATATGAGCCAATACATTACAGGTCCTTCTAGAAGCTCGCAAAAAGCTATTTTTTGTCAGGAGAAATACCATCAAGATAAAATCTCCAAATGGAAAATATGTTCCAAAGTGGATTTTAGAGGACATCTTGGGATTTCCAAAAGGTCCTAGAACATCTCCATATGATAAATATTGAAAGCGTTATGGCTTGCACAAGTTGGGCGAAATTGAGAAAAGGCATGAAACCCTAATTACACAATTTTTTATTTTTTGCTTAATGGGCCAAAGTTTTGGATTTTAAGCATGTCCATGGTATACTTAGGAGTCCATCACGCCATACTTTCACTATTATCATTATTATTTATTTATTTTGAATTATATTCATTTTAATTCAAAATTTAAATAAATAAATAATGGAAAATACAAAAGATATGAGATTGATTGGTTTCTTAATTAAATATGGAACAAATATAATCTAAAAAATCATGCAAGATTAATTGAAAAAAAAGATTGAAATTTGATTGAATCAAATTGGCCAAAAATAGAAAGAAATCACATAATTTTCAATCAATTTTATATCTCTCCAATCACTTGGTATCCAAGCCCATAAGTTGACCTAAAACACTCTCATAAATAGAGACAAACATAGCATACATGGGGGGGGGACGAAAAATTGGGAATGGAGAAGTAGGATTTCAAAGTTCCAAAAATTTCAAGAACTAGGAGAAGCTTGCATTCAAAAATTCAGCCCCTTTCAAGATCAAAGAATCATCTCTAATCACCCCTGAGGTAATATGGAGTAAGAATATTTCAATACTCGAGCCCCATAGTACCTATAATGAATGCATCAATTTCACATATCCATGCATATTTTATGAACTTTCGTATTCCATGAATCCTTGCGTTTCCCTCATATTTAACGATTTGTTCAAGTTTTTGGAACGATTTAGAAGAGAACAGGACCTTAATGCGTGAGAATTGGAGTGAGAAACATGACTTGCCATGGCTAGGGCATGATGAGGTTTCATCGTCGTATCCACTGTTACAGCGTGTTTCAGGAAAAACGACCACCACCAATGGATTCAGAGCACCTTAATTAGGGGATTTGGGTGCCCTTTGATTTTGTCTAACGTGTATTTTTTTAGTTTGATTTTGTACAGAAATATCCATGAGATTTCGCAGGAAAAATCGCAATATTTTCTAAAAGAAAATCTGCAGCAAACGTGTGAGAAATTTGAAGAAGAAGGTGAATAGTGGAGCAACACACGCGGCGCTATATGGTTGGCCGGTCAAAAATCCAAAGTCCC
The DNA here is from genome assembly GCF_029867415.1 of Vicia villosa. NCBI lineage: Eukaryota > Viridiplantae > Streptophyta > Magnoliopsida > Fabales > Fabaceae > Vicia > Vicia villosa. Next base: position 114,850,473 of record NC_081182.1, on the reverse strand, counting down.
CTCGTCACGCGCGTTTGATCCTCATTGGTGGGCCAACGACTCAAGCTTCTCTCTCTTCATCCAACTGGCCGGTTAACACGGATGGGGTCCACGCGCAGGAAGTTTGAAATCTTTGGGTTTAATTGTTTTATGATTTTATTTATAATTTTCATACAACTTGAATCCTTTGTTCAGCTGGTGATAACAAGAAGCTTACCCCCATTGTGACCTGGGTTCGATCCCTGTGTATGCCACTCTTTTATTTTTTTAATGTGCTACTATGCAGATTCACAGATCCAGCGCTCCGCCCATTCTTGGCTAATGGTGTGCCTCTTTGCTCCATCCATCAGATCACGACGTGGTTAGATCTGACGATCCAGATGCGCGCGTCCATGATAGACCCTCAATGGAGCACCACACTGAATCTCCAGCGCCCAGGTTTTTTTAATTTTTATTTATTTATTTATTTACAACTTGTTTTACTTCTTTTTTTAGAACCAATTACATTTTTTAAAAACAAAATCAAAACCTTTTTCTTAAAACAATGATTTAGTTTTTTTTAGGATTAGGCTTCGCTTTTAATTTATTCAATTAATTTAATTTAGTCAATTTAGGTTAATTATAATGTTAATTGCTTTTATTTAATTAGAGTAATTTTAACTTTTTTTTTTACAGAGAGTAATTTTAACTTAATTTATGGTTTTTGTAATAATTTTAATTAATTAGAAATTAGGTTATAATTAATTAATTAGGTAATTAATTTAGATTTAATTAAATTAGGATTTTTAGGCTAACAATAATAATTTAATTTTAGGCTAATGTAGATTAAAATAATTTTATTTAGGCCATTCAAATAATTTTAAATATTTTAATTTAATTAATTTTAGTTTTTTAACCAGGTTTTAGCTTTAAACTTAAAAAACATAGATAACCCTAGAAATCTTAAGTAGGTGTTGCCCATTAACCTTTAAGATTTAGGTTTTCCCCTATTGTAATTAAACATTGAATTTCTTCAAACGCGCATTCTCTTGTCACCTCATATTCTATGATTGTCGTATGTTTGTGCTAATTCTCAGCCTTGGGGTAAAACTTGTTTATTTATTTAATTTTTGCCTTTTATTTAAATTTCTGCCTTTATTTATTTTTCTTCCTTTAACTTTAATTATTTATTTTTAAGTTTTGCTTTTACTATTTATTTAAATTTTAGAAAATGTGTATAGGCTTGCAAGGTTTTTTTTGTAATAGTTTAGTTTTATTTTTCTGCCTTTCTTTTCCGCCTTTATTTTTCCGCCCACGGGTGTTTATTGTAATAGCGTAGGAACTTATATTCTATGTCTTTAATTTCTGTATAATATTAATTGATGTGGTTAGTAATCCTAGGGAGTGCAAGCCTTGAATTAATTTAGAATAACTAATTACAAGATAAAATATCCGAACTGAATCACATGATTGTGCCACACACACACCTTTAGGGTAACCCCTCTTATGTTGCTTGTTGCTTGTAGCCTTTTAATTACGATTCAAAAATAGTCAAGTCCCTCGATTCCAAGGATACCTAAGCGAAACAAATGTTACTCTCAGTTCTTCATCATAAGATCATAGTCCCTTCGAAGTTGCCTTAACAGTAAATGATCTTGTCCCTCGAAGTTGCCTCAATAAATGATGATTGTCCCAATTGCTAAGGTATCCTCGCTTGTTGCATAAATGACTATTCTATCTTTCCCTGAGACTACCTACCCTCTATATAGTAGGGACAGTTTTATGGCGGACGATAATTTCTCGAAGACCCTCAAATCCAATGAAAGGACTACCTGCCCTCTTTATGGTATGGATAGTCCTTTCCCATTAAAGTCTAAAAGAATAGAAATTTTAAACTTAAGGGTAATCGTTTTTAATTGCTTGCTCCATTAAAATTCATATTTCAAATGCTTTTCCCACTTCTTTTCAAATCAAATTCAAAAAGACTACGCTTATTTACAAGCTAAATTTCTTATTCAAAATCTTTTCTAATCACACACTACACTTCCTTTTCAAACAATTCAAGTGAGCTAAGCAATTAAGAGCCCGTGGATAACCATGGATACAAAGGGTGCTTACACCTTCCCTCTGTATAACTTACCCCCCGAACTCAAAATCTTTTTAAAAAGGTCTTTTCCTGTTCTTTTAGCCTTTCTATAAATTGGATAAAATAAAAGTCGGTGGCGACTCTTGCTATCCGCAACATTTCAAAAAGTCAGTTCTCCCACCATATTACAAATCCATATAATATATCTAACATCATTTTTCTTGAAGCAAATGAGAATATATTACTTTCAAAAAACAGTTATACACAAGGTGATCAGAGATGCAACCCTCAAGAAAAACAAAATACCTATAACATCAATTGAACCATATGATTTCTAGTTTTCTTATAAAGCCAGCCCCTATAGACTATACTATCTATAATAATCTGTACACTATGAAGATGGGAATTATGAGCAAAAACAACATTATTTCTTCTATGCCAAATGCCGTATATAGTTTCAGTAAATGCTATCTTCATTAGGCTAGCTTTCCATCCTTTTCTCGAAACGTACTGCATTGCCCATTGGAGCTCCTCTTGCTAAGTCTTTGGATGATGGTTAACATTTAACCAACCTAGAATCTGCTTCCATATATCCACTGTGATCCTGCAATCAAAAAACATATGGGTTATACATTCCTCATCATTATGACATAAGCTACATGTATTGTCTTTAATCATGTTAAATCTTCTAAGTCTATCTTTCGTAGCCAGCTTTCCATGACATGCATCCAAGTTATGAATTTAGCTCTAGGCCTGACATGCCATCTAACATAATTTTAGCTTATTTATTTTTTAAAAAACAAAATATTATATTACTCTTTCATCAAACTATTTACAACAAATAATACTCTTATGACAAGCCAATTGTTAGTTTTAACAATTGATATTAAAATGACTTTACAAAAATTCAAATACAATATAATACATATATCATTTTCTTATATATCAGTAACACACTCGGGATTCAACTCATTACAACATTTTCTTCTTATTATAATAAATATTTTTAAAAATATGGATTTAAAACTCATTTTGAACTAAAAATTCTAACAACACAAGAATCACTCCAACTTAATATACTTAGTTAACTAAGTATATTTCCTAAAGTTCACCACTTCATAAAAGACAAAATCACGTATTGGGTTTCTATTTGAGGTCATAAGTTCAAATCGGATCAAATGCAAAAGTATATTATTTGAAATATTAATTTTTTAACATTAAAATAATAAAATTTATAATTCAATAGTCATAAATCATTTAATTTAACTTTTTGAGTGACAATTTAATTTTACACCAATAAAGACATATCTAAAAAATCATTTTAATTATTTCAGTTACATAAAATATGAAAAATTAATTAAACACATCCGTGCAACGCGCGGGTCATATTATAGTTTTTATTCATTTCCGTTAACTTCTCTTAACGGAAATGCCACGTGGAAAAGTTTTGATGACTGAAAAAAGGTTTTACTTACGAACAACAAATAACTGTCACTAAAGTTAGATTTTTCCTAATCTTATTTATTTCTTCTAACTATCACACTTTTACCATTGACATTCAAGTCATGACAGGTTTTCAAATTTGGCTAATTATTTTGCAAGAGCTTAAATACTATATAATGCATCTTGGATTGTACTTGATAGTCATAATTAGCAATTATAATTAGCATTCAACGTAACCATGAATCTTAGTAACCATGAATCTTAAAATGGCAACTCTTAAAATGATTAATTTATAACAATGGTTTTAAATTAGTATTATAATATGAATGATAATGGTTTGATGATTCATAACAATAGTGGAAATCTTTAATTTAAGGAAGACCTTTTTATGGTGGGGATCTTTAATTAAAGGAAGATAGTTTCAGTGATGGATTATGGGCTTTTGACATGAATATTCATCTTCTAAGATACTTTTAGTGACAGTTTATCGGCTATAGTGACGGATTGTGGGCTTTTTTGACATTAATCTTCATCTTCTTAGGTCTTAATCTTCCTAAATAGTTTTAGTGATCGGCTATAGTGACTCTAGCTTTTGTCATGAATCTTAATCTTCGTAAATAGTTTTAGCGACGATTTTTGGATTTTAGTGAACGATTCTAGATTTTGTCATGAATCTTCATTTTTAAGATGGTTTAAGTGTTAGTGACAGTTTCTTGGTTTTGTCATGATTCTTCATCTTCTAAGATAGTTTTAGTGACAATTTCTGGCTCTTAGTGACGACCAGTCTTCCACGTGGCATGCCACGTCGACTTCCGTTAATGAAAGTTAACTGGGAGGAACTAAAATTATAGACGGAAAATATTAGGAGGATCATTGTTTGAAGAAATGTTTTTGAGGGACTAAAATTAAATTATGGTATATTTATAGGGACCTCTGATATAATTAACCCTAAAAATATGTTTATATTCATTTAAGATATTTAATTTATATAAGAGCACTGTAACTTCTGAATAAATTTTTATTATTAAAGAAAGTGATTTACCAACACACAATATATATTTTCCTCACCTCTCTCCATATTCTCTCAATAACTTTTTATCAACTAATTTCTACTTATCTTCTTTATATTTTCACTCTCATAAAAAATCATTTTTTCTTAACTCTCTTTGATGTTCTTTGACGATATGCCTTGTTAAAACCTTACTAGAAAAAATTCAGTGGAAAAAAATCTAGTGAAAGAAATAGAGTATAATATTCTTTTAAGATAAATTTATTTCTCCCCCTCAGCTGAACAATAATTTCTTTGACGATGAAAATCAATCTTTTGTACTAATTGGTTAAAAGTTTTACTTGGGAGTGACTTCATGTAGTGCTTAAAGTTATGCATTATTCGACGAAGTTGCTGCTATGGGTTGTTTCACATATCTCTATGCAATCGTTGCACCATCATGAATAAACAAGTAACATATTTGCGATCTTAATTTTTATGTCAAGTAGCCTAGGGGTTGAAATTCACTCTTTAAAGATGAATAAGTGAGATGTCACATATTCGAACCAACGCCCCTGCATCTAATGTAACACCATGAGTAAACAAGTAACATATTAGTGATCTTCCATTATGAAGATCTAACAAGTAACATGAATCTCTAAGGTAACGAAATATATGTCTGACTCTCTCTTCTAATGTCTTCATATAATTGAAGATCTATATATTTTTAATAGATTATAAAAAATAATATATCATGGTGTGTACAATTAGTAAGATACACTAGTGCTCAAATCACAATAATATACGATACTTCATGAGGAACAATTAATTTTTCATCTTATTCTCGTGATCTGAAAGGATCTTCTTTGCATCCAATAATCTAACAATCATTAGGATAAACATCATATTAGATTTGTCTATTAGAAACATTTGAGCACTTTTTCTATATACGCTTTTTGATGTAAGATTTTACTGTATTTAAAAGTCAATTGAAATTATGCAAAATTAATTAGAAAAAACCATTTTTAATAGATGTCGTAGGGTGTTAATATATTTCCTATACAAAATTAACACCCGAGTCTAAAATTTTATTTCGAAGATCATCTTTTTGTATTATTATAAGTTTTTTTTCCAATGTGTTTCCCTATTTTAATAAACTTTGATGAAAACTTACCTCGAATTAGAGATGGCAGGCAGACCCAAACCCGCGGGTCCATCCGCATCCGAACTTGAGTCAACGGGTGAAAATTCGGGTTGACTAAATTCGAGTTCGGGTGTCACCCGATATTTCGGATGCATGTTTAAGTAGTGTGGAACCCGCACCCGGTGCTTGAGGCTCGAATTTTTAGGCCACAAATGATAATTAAGAAATTTAGAGGAAATTTTTTAAATAATACATATTTTTTAATATTTTAGAGAAAGTTTTTTAAATAATAGATATTTTTTAATATTTAAGAGGAAGTTTTTTAAATAATACACATTTTTTAATATTTTAGAGAAAGTTTTTAAATAATACATATTTTTTTAATATGTATTCGTGTAGAACTTGATATTTAGTTATTTTATAAGGTGAACACTCCGGTACCCTTGAGTTTCGTTGGGTATCGGTACCCTCGTCCGATCAAATGATAGATTTCTATGTCACATCATTAATTTATTTTATTTTATTTTTAATTAAATTAAAATTAAAATACAATTTGCATTAAAGGTACTGGTATCCAACTTGTACCAAAGAATTTTATTTTATATGACTATTATATTTGTGTTACAATTACTATATAATATATATTCTACTCATTAAAAAATTATTGCATAATTTCGTAGAGTAAAAAAAAAAGTTGGTTGTTAGGAAAATTCATATACATGAGCAGGATATCAAATCCGCAAAATTGTTACGTTTAAAAAATTTAAATGAAAATTTAATCATTGAAATAACAAAAAATAATATTAAAAAATATTGAATATTCTACACCAAGTTGCATAAATAATATAGTAAAACACAAAAAATATTAATACAGCCAAAAACAAAAACAAAAAACGATAAAACAGAGCGAGAGATAGGAAAGTGCCTGTTTGCAAACTAGTTTAAAATATAGGAGTGAGAGGTACATTTGTGGTGGTGTCTAATAGCTCTAATTTATGACTATAAAAGTCAAGCCCTTATAGTCAGTCAAGCCCCGACCAAGGGTGTTCTTCAAATACGACATAGAATGATAATGATGAACCAGTTGTCAGTTGACGGTTACTCAGTTTGGCTAAGAAGCGTCTCCGCCAATTTTGCATGTAAAGCTTGAAATAATTATTCAAATTTAATAGTTATACGTTAAATTCTCACATTTTCATATAACTTACTCATTCTCAATCGTTAATAGTATTCGATCAAACAATCATATAAGTAGTCTATTTTTTTAGGAGAAAAATATGCTATATATAATTTTTTATTACTTTATTTTTATTTAGTATCACCGTTTAGTTAATTATTTTAACGATATATATATATATATATATATATATATATATATATATATATATATATATATATATATATATATATATATATATATATATATCAAATGACACCAAGATGTTTATCTCTGAGACAAGCTAAAATTATAAATCACTTTTATATATATATATATATATATATATATATATATATATATATATATATATATATATATATATATATATATATATATATATATATATAAATGATTTATAATTTTAGCTTGTCTCAGAGATACAAAATCTCAATCGTTAATAGTATTCGATCAAACGATCATATAAATAGTCTATTTTTTTAGGAGAAAAATATACTATATATATAATTTTTTATTATTTTATTTTTATTTAGTATCACCGTTTGGTCAATTATTTTAACGGTATATATATATATATATATATATATATATATATATATATATATATATATATATATATATGTGATTTATAATTTTAGCTTGTCTCATAGATAAACAAAATAGAAAGAAAAAGTGAAGGAACACCACCAATTTATTTTTATTAATTTAAACGTAAAGGTTAAGGTACACCAACTATTTGACACCACTAAATACGTTAATCTATCAATCTATTCATTGACCTTGACTTGGAATTAATCCATGAAAATACCCAAGCTCATCTTGGATTTGGCTCGGTTCAGTTCGGGTTTGATTTCTAACTATCAAACCCGATCATCGCATAGATGGGATTAATAAGTTCAATTTTTGACCGGTTTTATTTTTGGTTTTATGGATTTGTATTATTTTGGTTCGGTTATATTTGCCAAATAATTTTAAATTTATTTAATAAGTGGGTTAGTTTGAAATTGGGTTCAAAATTCAAAATTAACCATTATTTTTGGGGAAATAATATTTCTCATAAGGTGTATCCTCTGAAAACTCAAAAATATTTTTGATATGTTCGAAAATATATTTTTAGACACATCTAAAATCACACCAATAAAAACGTGGTAAGTAAAACACCACCAAGTAAAACACCACCTATATTATCCAAAAGAAAAATATTGAAAATACATCTCCTAAATTAATTCCATAAAATATTGTCAACCTTAAAAATAGGGTATCATTTATTTTTATAATGACTTTGGAACATGGACCACTCATGTCTCACATTTCTAAATGCATGTCCCTATGAAAAATATGTTTGGGACACTTAATTGTTTTGACAACGTCATAGGTTTTCTTTTCAGTAAAGGTATTACATCTAGTGTTTTTCCTATTGATAGAATTTTTGCCTGGGCCACATGCAAGCAACTTGTTTAAGGGTGATATAATTTTTACAAATATATATCTCCGAATTTTAGAAATGTATTTTTAATCATTTTTTTAGATATTATACAGATGGTTCACTTTTAATATATATATATATATATATATATATATATATATATATATATATATATATATATATATATATATATATATATATATATATATATATATACCGAGCAGATCAGATGGTCAGCAACGGTGGAGTTCGAAATCTGGAACGGTTGAGGAAAAGAGGTGGTTGTACCTACAAGGCAGTCCGATGCCAAAGTAACTGTTTCAACAACAAGGTACAACAAAGTGAGAGATTTTGGGTCAGAAAAAGGTTACCTTGACCTCTCAGACTAGAGGGTTATTTATAGGGTCATCCTATGCGGAAAAGGTTCCATTTTTGGAGGGCCCATGCGAGGGGCTAGGCTAGAAGTACGCGAACTGGCTGCTACCGAGCACGAGGCTTCAGTGTGCTCGGTTAGGTCAGGTGTTTGCCCGGAGCGGGCCGGGGAGCACTGACGCGTGTGTGGGCCAGAATGCCTTGGGCCAAAGAGTGGATTGGCCCAATTGGAATAATTGGGCCGGTCCAGAACAGGAGCCCCCCAAGTCGTTGTTCCCGCTCGTGGGAGTGACGATTTTGAGGACGCTGGGCAGAGTAGTTCACCCGGGGATATGGGTCTGATGCCTCCGAGGAGAGCTGCCCCGAAACTACGGGGAGAGGGAAGGTCAGGTCGGAAGCTGGGAAGCGTGTCGTTTCAGAGCTGTCAGTTTGGGGGACGTGTCGCATTAAATGCGTGATGATGGTTAGTATACCCTTAGGTTACTAGGGTTAATGATGACCATCCCACTCCCAGAGGTTGCGTGCGGCGCACGTTGTAACACCCATATTTTCTAATTTTAATTTAATCGGAAATTAAATTATTATTTGGAATTAATTGGTATTTTCGTTGAACTAATTGGAAGAATTATTGAGTATTGGTCTTTGGGCCAAGTGGAGTATTTAGTAATGAGGGGGTGTTAAGTGTTGAGCCCATTACTAAATTATGCCATGTTTTAATAAAACAAGTAAATAAGAGAAAATTGAGAATAGAGAAGGAAAACCTAAGAGGGAGAGAAGGAGAATTCATGGAGAAAAGAGATTTTCGTATTCATGGTGCAGCCCTCACAAAATGGGTCATAACTTTCTGCCCGTAACTCCAAATCAGGTAATTCTTGGAGATTCGGTTTCTACACAAAATTTCCTTCGATTTGATATACTAATTCGTGTCAGGGAAGTTCTCGGTGAGGGAGATAAGCGGGTTTGAAGATTAAAGATTCTTGCTGAAAGTGATGAAAAGAGGCTTACGGGTTTGGTGGAGAAGAAGGAGAAAAGTCCAGATTCTTGGCTAAGGTAAGGGGGGACTCTTCCGGTTAATTTCTATTATGTGATTATGGGTAATAGGATGGATTAACGTATGATTCGATTCGATTGGGTATATTGGGATTTGATATTGTTAGGTATGTTATGATTTGGGATAATTGATGAGTTTGTATAGATTGTTGGTTATTGATGTGTTGTTTTGATGTATAATGATGTGTGATGAGAAATTCGATGTTTGTATGCCTGTATATGATGTCTGGGATCGTTTTTGGGTGAAAAGGGTGTGAAATCGCAGGCCTGTCGCAGACCTGAGAATTGCTGAAATCGCAGGTCTGTTGAGCGGAGGGGGTCCGCTGAGCGGAGGTCCCAACGTAGCTCGTTTCTGTTTGACGTCGCTAGAGGTCCGCTGAGCGGAGGTCTAAAGGATTTCGCTTCTGCCTTGCTTCGCTGAGCGAACCTTGCTGAGCGAGAATTTTCTAAAACTTTAAAATAACGTATCTTTTGATCCGTGAATCATTTCTTAGTGCCGTTTTGGGCGTTGTGCAAGTAATTAAATGTTTTATATGATGAATGATGAATATGGGCAGTATCCGACTTTATTTCTTTAAAACTCGATTTAATTACTTGATGAGAATTGAACATTGTGTGCATATGATATAAGTGTGACAATGTATTTGATGTGATGATGAATTGGTTGTGATTATTATTATGATTGTGATGAATGCATGACTATTTGAATGATGTTGAAAAACATGTACATACTTATTTGGTGATGTGGCGTTGAGATGAATTGTTCATCGTGATTCGGTGATGTTTTTAAGTATGTTATGTGTCTTTCATTCATTCATATGCATTTGATGTTGGATCCCGATGATGTTTGGATCGTTGGTGGACATATTTCCTATTATGCGGAAATTGTGTCGTTGGGCCGTATCTCGATGAGGCGTAGATCGGTTAGGTGGATTGATTCCACGGTTTATTGGTACCACATGCATAGTGTCAGTTGTGTCATATGCATTTTGTCATAACGTGATTGTATGGATTTCTGTGTTATGTGTTGTAATATATTATTGTGTGAATCTGAATATGACAAATTGGGTGAATGATATATTATGATGTTTTGTTGCTTATGAATGCATAACATTGATTAATCACCCTTACTTGTTGACAATTTTCAGATTGAGGAGTAACGGCATTAGTGCTCGGTGAGGATGACTCGTAGAGTTTATCCGTTTATGTTGGGTCGTGTCGGTCATGCTCTGATCTTGTAACACTGGGGGACGATAGTTATAGAGTTTTATGATATTACTCTATTTTATTTGGTTTTGGATTATGTTTCCATTTGGTTATGTTGATGATGTTTCTTATTCCGCTGTGATAAACATAATTGTGTTTTTAGTAAATCATTTCCTAATGAAGCATGACTTGACCATGATTGGTTTATTTATTTTAAATAATTGTGGCACCCTAGTGTTTATGTTTTACTCTGATATAATTTATTAAAATTGTCGCGGGGTTTAGAAAGGTGTTACACACGTGACGTTCTAAGGCGTCTATAAATACTTGGGGTTGTCATTCTTCCCAAACTTTTCAAATTCGTTCTCCGTGCTTTCTCTCTCCGTTGCCGATCATGTGCTCCGCCGTCACGTTTCATCATCAACCTCCGTTCTCCCTTTCAGAATCTTACTTGTAAGTTCACTCATTCCCTTCGTTTTTTGATTTTTGTGCTTTTGATTGCTTATGAATCGTATGCATGGGGTTAGGATAGGGTTTTTGGAACGATTTTGGGAGAGAGTTTGAAAGTTTGTTGGTGGTATACGGTGAAGATGATCAGTTTCTCCGCCGCTGACGGTTGCGAATGGCTAGGTTATCGGCTTCGACTCTAGTTTTTGATTTCCAGACTGTCCTTTAAGAGATTCGATCTTCTTTCAGTATGTTTTTAGGGTTTCTTTTGAGAGCGTATCTCCTCGGCGCAGTGTGCATGTTCAATCTTCCTTTTGGCGCGAGTTACCTTTTGCTCGACGGCCGTTTCCTCGGGAGTGGCTGGTCGGGGATCGTTTCGTCCCCGGATCGTTGGTGCGCCCTTTCACTCTGAACGGTGGTGGAAGGGTGGATTTGATTGTACTATCGAATTCACTACTCTCCCCTGTTTTTCAGGTGACTATAGCCGATCTAGGACGCCCATCTACCTCGGGCTCGTCGTCAGCGATGCCCCTGGCCCAGTGGGAGGTAGCCCCGAAGTCTTGGGTGCTTCCGGAGGCGCTCGAGATCGAAAGTTACTTTGTGGAGGACAGCTCGGATATCTTTCTGGAGATCGGGGGCCACGTGGATCCCGCGGATGATGCATCTAAGAACGGATGGTCCGTGCTTATCCCCAGAGAAGAGGACCGAGTATGTGACATATATGCCCCCGACCTGATCCCAATGTATGAAGTAGTGTTCTGGGAGATGGATTTCCGCGTGCCCTTCACCGATTTCCAGATTTCCGTGCTCAACCACCTGGAGGTGGCGCCCGGTCAGCTCCACCCCAATGCGATCGCGTTTATCCGAGCATTCGAGCTGACTTTCTCGTATTTGAAGATCGCGATGACCATTCCTTTGTTTTTATACATCTTCTGCATGCAATGAAATGTTGTTGATGGTCGTTTCGGGTGGGTGTCCCTGAAACAATCGAAGAAAATTTTTAAGTCTTATTCTGACTCTCTGAAGAATTACAAGCCGCATTTCTATCTTCTCCGCCCCCAGTCTAAGGCGGCTCGTGATAATGTTTTTGCTCGGGTTCCGACCCTGGACGTGCATGGTCGTCCAATCCTAAATGATTTAGGGGAGCCTGTCACCGCTCGGAGGCAGAGGTTCAGGTTTTTCTGGTCGCGAGATCACTTCGCCTATGGCACTGACCAGTATCTCACCAGGATTAGTGATCTGGATGAGGACGGTCGGGCTGATTATGCCGTCCTTCAGAAATTTGTGAAGGATCTTTCCCCGATTGCGAAGCTGGACCGCTCGGGGAGGTCTATGGTTGGTGATAGCGGGGAGCCCATTACGGAGCCAGGCCTCATTAGTATAAAGGATTTATTGGCGAGTGGGACTGATGAGGGTTTTGTAGCTTACTTGCGTATATGCCCTTTTTTTCTTTTTCGTCCTACGTGCCAAACCCCCTTTTCGTTCTATTATGACGGGCTAACTCTTGTGTGTTTGTTTTATTTTTTCAGAATTAATGGATCGAGCGCGTCACGATAGGATGGTCAAATAGGCGAGCAAAGTCAAGGTGGTTTTGAAGAAGAGTGTTGGCCCTCGGTTAGCTGTTGTGCAGAGATCCCCAGCGACTGGTTTAGGCACTTTCTCCTCTTCTCATGCGGCTGTCGGATCTCCGCTACGGGCTTCCGACCAAGGTGAATCACTGAGGCCTGTTATGGTTCATCCTTCTCCTCTTAGTCAGCAACCGGATCCGGACGCTTTGGTCCGTCACAAGCGGTAGAGGGTTGAAGCCGTGGATTTGACTCAGGAGGAGACTGGTGGCATCTTCACCCTGCCTTCATGTTTTCTTCAGCCCCGATTTTTTGAAGGAGGGCCCTTTCTGACTATTCCCCGGGCAGAGTCCCTTCATATCGAAGGCCTGGAACCGTCTGTTCGTCAGCGGTTCCTGGTGCAGGATGCGGCTGCTGTGGTCAAGGTCCTTGAGCTGGCTGCTCTGTATGCCCGTTTGGCGCCCTTGTCTGCGGAGACCGCGAGGAGGATTGAGGAGGATGTCAAGAACAAGACAGCTGCTCTGGAGGAATGGGATCAGGAGCTGAAGGAATAAGGTGAGGAGCTGGCGGCCGTGAAAGCTCGGTTGGGCGTCAAGGAGGATGCCCTGGCTGACGTGCAGGGGCAGTACACCTTGCTCTACCGGACTTTGTATGGAGTGATGATGTCCTTCTTGGTGAAGGAGGCTTCTCTCCGTCGATATCAGGCTCCTGCCGAGGACGAGACAGAGGAGGACAAGGCTCTCTTGACCCGGGCGGATTTGATTTAGTACATACGAGTTCTGGTAGGAGACTGCGTGGCTGCCGCCGAGGACACTTACAACTCCACCGTGGCCTAGCTTAAGTTGAAGAACCCCGGGGTGGATTTGGTGACAGAGGGTACCGGGCCTTATCATCGTGTGGAAGGCGACCAGATCGTCTCTCAAGATTTCGGAGAAGAGCCAGCAGCCCAGGAGACCGAGGAGACCCGGATTGAAGAAGGTGTATGAAGTTTTATTATGTTAAGTTTTTGGCCTCCGTGCCATTTGTTATTTTTTTGTGATGTACCGGGGGGAATGCCCCCCGCTTTTGGTTTATACGGATATCATCGGCTCGGCCTTTATGGTCGTTAGTCGGGCACATTTTTGGGCTGCCTACTCGAATTTAATTTGAACGTACTTTATTTTAACGCTTTTATTTGCTGTGTTCGTTTATCGAAGTCTGTGCGCACGCGTTTTGACTCCTTGGGCGGCGTGTCGCTGGTTTCCAAGGGTTTCGCCTTTTAATGCTTTGTCTGTTTCCCAGGTGCCCTTCTTCCCTTTCTTTTTCCTATAAAAGGAAGTCTCATGGGCCTCTTCTTCTTCTTCACTTTTCTGCAGGAATGGGAGGCGCAAAGGGGAAAAAGGTTTCTACAGTTTCTCGCTCTTGCGGAGCGAAAGGGGTGAAGAAGGAGGAGGTTGCTGCAGGGTCCGTTTCTCGTTCTCAGGGTGCTCGTGGCTCGAATGCGTAGGCCCAGTCCTCAGGTGTGAAGGTGGTGACCAACGCAGATGGTACGGAGACGGAGTGGGATGAGGATTGGTACCAGTACCTCCACTCGGAGTAGTTCATCCGTCGGGCAGAATAATGTTTTTTGCTTTTGTTTGATGCATGTATATTGTAATTTTTGTCGACAATAAATAAAGTGCCGTTGTTGTAGTTTCTGCTTGCATTTTTGCTAGTTAGGATATTTGCTCGATTATAATGTATTGATCGCCAAGTGTGTGGAACTATGGTCGATGGCCGGGGACAAGTGCCTGGCGAGGGTGAGTCCCAGGTCCCGTTGTGCTAGGTTCTGAGTCTCATGGCGTGAACGGTCCACTCGCGAGCAGGGTGTTCTGCCGTCATGGTACTTGCTTACGAAGGGGATTCTCGGTATTCGTGCCCCCCCCGAAGGACAAGGAGTCTACTCGATTAAGGGAGCGGGCTTCTGTCGTTTTGTTTCATTATGAGGTGCTCGGCATGTACCCGGGCCGCACCTGTGTTCCGAGCGTCTCTGGATCTTAGCTGTAATATTTTTTGAGTTTTTCAGCGTTCCAAGGTCGAGCGAGTTCTTCTCCTTGTAAGTTTTCCAAGTAGTATGCCCCGTTTTTGGTCTTTGCTCGGACACGATAGAGGCCTTCCCAGTTCGCGGCTAGTTTTCCCTCGCGGGAATCTTTGTGGTTTCTTTTGAGTACTAGAATGTCTACTTCGAATTCTCGTCTGATGACCTTTGTGTCATGTCTTAGGGCAATTTTATGTTTGAGCGAAGCCTCGCATAGGGCGGCTCCTGTTCGGATTTCTTCGACCAGGTCTAGCTCTTCTCTGATGGCCTCAAGGTTTCCCTCCTCCTCGAAGGGTTCCTCGACGCGCCTGGTGGGCACGTGTACCTCGACGGGGACCACGACTTCTGTCCCGTACGTAAGCCGAAAAGGAGTTTCCCCGGTGGTAGAATGTGGGGTGGTGCGATAGGCCCAGAGGACGCTGTGCATTTCCTAGACCCATCCTTTTTTAATTTCGTCCAACCTCCTTTTAGGTCCCTTAGGATTACTCTGTTAGCAGCCTCGATCCATTTGGTGAAGTAGTCGACGACGACTATGAGGTATTTGTTCTGGTTGCTTCCGGTCACAAATGGTCCGAGGAGGTCCATGCCCCACCACGCAAACGGCCATGGAGACGATAGAGACTTGAGTTCGTTGGGGGGTGCGAGGTGCATGTCCCCGAAGCGCTGGCACTTGTCGCATTTCTTTACGTATTATTTTGCGTCGTGCTGCATGGTGGGCCAATAGTATCCTGCCCGGAGCGCTTTCTTGGCGAGGGATCTTCCCCCTAGGTGTTGGGAGTTGATTCCTTCGTGTATTTCCCGGAGTATGTGAGGAGTTGTGCCTTCGTCGATGCACTTGAGGAGGGGAATGGAGAACCCTCGTCGATACAATTATTTTTCGACCAAGACGTACGAATAGGCTCTTCTTCTTATGACGGATGCCTCTTTGGGGTCGTCTGGCAGGAGGTCGCTCGTCAGATAGTTGTATACGGGGGTCATCCAGCAGGACGCATCTCCGACCGCACTTACATGCGTTAGTCCGGTCGGAGGTTCGGTGCTGGGTCTGGGGAGTATCTCTTGGATCAAGGACTTATTGCCCCCTTTTTTCCTTGTGTTGGCCAGCTTTGATAGAACATCTGCTCGGGAATTATGTTCCCTCGGGATATGCCTTACCTTGGCGTCTTTGAACCGGGCCATCCTCTCGTGTACGAGGTTCAAGTACTCAGCGAGATGGTCGCTTTTGACTTGGTATTCACCCGAGACGTGAGACGCTACCAGTTGGGTATCGGTGAATATTTCGATCTCCTCGGCCTCTAGGTCGTTTGCAAGACGTAGTTCTGCGAGTAACACTTCGTATTATGCTTGGTTGTTGGAGGTTGGGAAAGAGAGTGATAGTGATACTTCTATTAGGTTTCCTTCTCCGTTTTCTAAGATGATACCTGCCCCGCTTCTAGACGAGCTTGAAGCTCCGTCTACGTATAAGGTCCATCTCCGGGTGTTGCAGGTCGTTGTTTCAGGGAAGGCCATTTCTGCTATGAAGTCCGCTAGGACTTGTGCTTTAAGGGCTTTCCTCCCTTCATACTTTATGTCGAATTCAGAGAGTTCAAGTGACAAGCGGAGCATCCTTCCGGCCATCTCGGGGCGTCCGAGTAACTGCTTTATGGGTTGCTAGGTGCGTACGACTATGGTGTGTGCTAAGAAGTAATGTCTCAGTCTTCTGGCCGTGGTGATTAGTGCGAGTGCGACTTTCTCGATCTGCTGGTACCTGACCTCGGGGCCTTGGAGCGGTTTGCTCGTGAAATAGATGGGCCTCTGGCCTTATGGGGTTTCTCGGATGAGGGCAGCGCTTATAGCCTCGGTGGCGACGGTGAGGTAGAGGTAGAGGATCTCTCCGTTATCAGGCCTCGAGAGGATAGGCAGGCATGAGAGAGCTTGCTTGAGATGGGAGAGGGTGCGCTCGCATTCTTCTGTCCATTCGAAAGTGGTTTCCTTACGCAGGAGTTTGAAAAGGGGAAGGGCGTGCTGGGCGGATTTGGCCACGAATCTGGATTTAGCCTCTAAGAGGTCTTTAACAACTAGTTCGGCCGCCGCCATTTTCTCCGGGGATTGCTTCCTTCTCCTTTGGGCGACAGCCTTGCAAGCGGGATTGATCGTCAGGTGGTGACATGCTACTTCGGGGTCGAGGCCGGGCATCTCCGCTATGCTCCAGGCGAATAGGTCGGCATTCTCCCTGAGGCAGGCCTTAAGTTGTCTTCTGGCCAGTTCGGGCAGGTCCATCCCGATCTTGACTCCTCTGGTCGGGTCATCTCCGAGGGTTATCAACTCGAAATCTCCGTCGGGGATTGGTCAGAGACCCTCTTCTGATGTCTTGGTATCTACTTTCCCCTCAGATTCTTTATGGAAGCGGTTGTCTAGGTCGATGGTGTCGATGCGAGGCATTGATTTGTTGGCTCGGAACCTAGGTTGGCTGCTACTTTGTCTTGAGCGGCTGCCTTTATCGAACTGAGGCCTTTGGCGGAGGCCTCGAAACAACTCCTGGCTGCTTCGATATCTCTGTGGAGCGTGGCGACTTGTCCTTTAGCCGTGTAGTATTTGAGTTTGAGATGCACGGTTGAGGGGACGGCGTTCAGTTCGGCCAGCGTTGGGCGTCCCAAGATGCATTGGTAGATCGAGGGGTAGGATGACTAGGAACTGGACTTTTACTGCCCTCGCGGTTTCTGCCGACCCAACCGAGACAATAAGCTCAACGAATCCCCACAGTTTTGTCACAGTGCCATTAAAACCCTGTAGGTCAAAGCCTACATAGGGGGTGAGGTGGCTGTCATTCAGTTGCAGTGTCTTGAATAGTTGGGAGTACATAATGTCCACTGAGCTTCCTTGATCGACCAAAATGTAGCGTACGTCAAAGTTGGCCATTCGAGCTCGAATAAGGAGGGGGATGGTCGCGTTGGATGCACCACCCGACAGTTCTTCCCAGTAGAACGCTATGGGGGAGGAGCCGCCCTTGGCGAGGTCGAGAGTAGCGGCTTTGCTCGAATTCGCTGAAATTAGTTCGTCGAACTTCCATTTTACGGATCCGACGGTGAGTTTCCTGAACCCTTCTCCGGAGATGACCATGGCGGAAGGGAAGAATTCCCACGGGTTGTGAGAAGAGGAGGTGGAAGACACCCTAGCCCAGTCGGGGAGGTAAAAATCCTCCGGTCTGGTGATACTCATGGCCACCTGCATGGCGGGCGTGTCTTCTGCTGGCTTCTCCTCGACGACCGGTTTGACTTCCTTGGTGGCCTCTTGTTTCTTTGCGTACTGTTTCAGGTGTCCTTCTCGGATCAATATTTCTATCGCATCCCTAAGGTGGATGTAGTCTTCGGTGTTATGCCCGTGGCTTTTGTGGAAATGGTAGAACTTTGATTTGTCGAGGTTTGGCCGTGCGGGCATGGACTTTGGGAAACAGACTTTTCCCGTTTGAAATTCGGCGTTCGCGCATTCGTTCAAGATGCGTTCAGTGGGGTGTACTCCCGGAATTTTCCCGCTGGGGCTTTGTAGTCCATAGGATCTCGACCTTTATCTTCTTTCTTCTTGTCGGATCCCCGGCGAGAATCGTCTTGACGGGCGCCTTTAGTAGTTTCTTCCTGCCTGGAGTTGCAGACCGCGTGAGCAGCCTCTTTCTCCTCGTATTGTATGTATGCCTAGGCTTTGAGGAAAAATTCGTCTAGAGTGGCGGGCGTCTCGATCCCGACGGCTTTGGCAAAATCTGAACGTGGCCGGAGGCCTCGTTCGAGCAAAACTTTTTCATGTGGGCGGTTGTGGACACCTGCACGGCTTCTTTGTTGAATCTTTCTATGTAGGCCTGGAGCGATTCGTCTTTCCCCTGGATAATGGCTTCCAGGGAAGCCTCTAACTTAGGATGTCTGCGGGAGGCCGTGAAATGCCTGGAGAAAAGCTTTCCGAGCACTTTCCACGACGTGATGGATTCATCGGGCAGACTCTTGTACCATGTCATGGCTCCCTTGTGTAAAGTGGTCGGGAATAACCGGCATTTGATCGCGCCTGGTACCCCTCTGTAATCTAGGAGGGCATCGATGTTCTCGATGTGCTCGTCTGGTTCGGTTGTCCCGTCGTATGTGCCTAGTGGCGGGGGCTTCTCGAGACCGGTCGGCAAGGGTGCCTCCAAGATTGCGTGAGATAGAGGGCCCTGACGCTCTTCCTCGTCGCTGGCGGAAAGGGTGGTGGACTGGATGCGGCTTCGCTTGTGTCGTCTATGGTTGTCATCATTCCTTGCGGGAGGTGACTTGGATCTTCTTTTTGGTCGAGGAGACTGCGAACGGTGCCGGGAGCGGTGGTCACCAAATCCTTTCTTGGAAAGGGGGCCCGCGTTTTCCCTCGGAGAGGGGGAACGAGGGTGTTTCTTGGGGACCGCCTTGCGATAGGAGCGAGTTTTGTGGCCGGGGGGAGTCTTCGAGCGACGTTTCTGCTCGAGTGCCCCGATCCTGTCGTTCTGTTGTTGGATAAGGGCGTTCGTCTACGCAAGGGCGGCCATAGTTTGGTCCTGGGGAGTTAGACCCTTGGAGGAGAAAGGGTTTTCCAAAACCTCTTCGTGGTTGTCTTTGCCGTTGGTATCTCCGAGGTGATGGACGGTGTCGTCGTGGAAACCCTTTGGGGATGGAGATGCAGTGAGGCCGTCACGAGGATGTGGAACAATGTTTCTTGGTGGAGGAATGACGACAAAGACGTCGTTCTTATTGATCATTGTAGCGTCCAGAGAAGAGGAGTCTTCGTTGTTGCTAGCCATAGATGATGGTTGAATTTAGAGCTTTGGTTTCTGAATTCTTGCAGGGGACAAGAATGGATCAAGAAGTGCAAGAAAAGGAAACGGGGGAGCTAAGGGTTCCCACAAACGGCGCCACTGATCTTACCGAGCAGATCAGATGGTCATCAACGGTGGATCTCGAAATCCGGAACGGTTGGGGAAAAAAGGTGGTTGTACCTGCAAGGCACTCTGATGCCAAAGTAAGTGTTTGAACAACAAGGTACAACAAAGTGAGAGATTTTGGGTCAGAAAAAGATTACCTTGCCCTCTCAGACTAGAGGGCTATTTATAGGGTCATCCTATGCGGAAAAGGTTCCATTTTTGGAGGGCCCATGCGAGGCGCTAGGCTAGAAGTACGCGAACTGGCTGCTACCGAGCACGAGGCTTCAGTGTGCTCGGTTAGGTCTGGTGTTTTCCCGGAGCGGGCCGGGGAGCGCTGGCGCGTGTGTGGTCCAGAACAATATATATATACTATGATTAGGGGTGGCAAAATGAGTGTGGTCCATCGGGCCGGTCCGCGCACCCGCAATAAAATGGCGGGTTGAGTTAATATTTTGGGTCCACCGCTCACCAAAGCCAGCTCCGCAAAACCCGCCGTTCATCAATGCTCGTCCCGCCAAAACCCGCCGTCTGCCTAAGCCCGCTCGATCTATTCGTTAAGTCCGTCCCGCCTTAACTCCGCCAATTTTTAGTTAATTATAATAATTTCAATTATTGATGGTTTTATTTTATTCACTTATTTGTGAATATATACAACATTTTTTATGTAAAATTATTTTAAAAAATAAGTGAAAAATTTCATTGAAAGATAAAAAAACATATCCATTTATTAAAAAAATGAAAAATAAAAAATAAAAAATTAGGCGGGTAAGCTCGCCGCCCGCCAACCCGCCACTTTGGCGGGGCAGGCTTGATTTTTATACCTATTTTCATTTGGCGGATTTTCCCGTCCCGCTCTTTTTTTGGCGGACATAAGGCGGGGCGGGGCGGGGAGGGCAACCTGTTTGGGTATCCCTAACTATGATGTAACCCTTATTTTCTTAATTTTGTTCATTCTATTGAAACCCTAATTCAACGGGTGTTTCTCCTTCTCTATGTTTATTTATATTTATTATTGTTAACATGGTATCAAAGAGCTCGGTTTGATTTTGGATCTACCGTAATGTGGTCCACATATTTTTACAGTATTTATTCTGTAAAGTGTTAGTTTTACGGTGCTGTTTCATTGGAATTTTACGACAGTGATTCATTGGAATTTGACAGCGTGTTGACTTATTCATTGTTGGTTTGGTCATGTTTATTAGTTATTTCCTTGCTTCGGAGCCCAGTTTCATAGCCTTCTCTTTCCCTCAACGTCCTCATTGGAGCTACGTGCTTATTTTGATGTTGATTGGGCTGGAGACACCACAGATCGTAAGTCTACCATTGGGTATTACATATTTCTTGGAGACTATCTTATTTCTTGGAAGAGTAAGAAACAAGATATTAGCTCTCGTACATCTACAGAATCTAAGTATTGTGCTATGGCATCCACTACTACTCAAATAGTTTGGTTCCGTTGGTTACTTTCTGATATAAGTGTCATTCTTTATGAATCAACCCTCATGTATTGTAATAACAAGAGTGCCACTCAAATTGCCCCCAATTCATTCTTTCATGAACGTACCAAACACATTGAGATTGATTGTCACTTACCTCGTCGTCATCTTAAGCATGGGACAATTACTCTACTGTTGGTCTCCTCCGCTTTACAGATTGCTGATTTGTTTACAACGCATTCCATTAAACGATTTTGTTTTTTGATTGACAAACTCTCGATGCTTTCTGCTAATGCATCTTGAGTTTGAGGGGAGGTGTTAGATATTATTATTATTATTATTTAAATATATCTTTGTCAGGGTAGTTTTGTCTTTCTTGGTCTTTCCTAACATGTAATATATATACTCTAATGTAACCCTTATTTTCTTAGTTTTTGTTCATTCTATTAACTCAACCGCTGTTTCTCCTTCTTTATATATATATATATATATATATATATATATATATATATATATATATATATATATATATATATATATATATATATGGCATATCAAGTGAGAGGATTATTTATTGTGAGAGATGAGAGGAACGAATTTAATCCATCTGATTAAAATAAATGATCCTGATTAATTTGCTTTTACTATGTAAATATACACTACGCACCAAGAAATAGTGCTTTCCATCTTCTTTCTCTTTCTCTTATCTTTCTTCACGTTTCATTACCCACACACAAACCTCAGAAGTACCATAATCCATGAATAATCAATCAAAATTTCAGTAATATTCAACTTTCTATTTTTCTATTAAATTTTCAATATTCATTTTGATTTAGGTGTGGCGGTCTAAAGAGTCATTGTGGTGTGCAAAATTTTGTTTAATTCATAATTGATTTCGTTTATGTTGCTTTAGTGTGTATCCATGGAAATCTGACAAAATTTTCACGTGCTTCTTCTTCTGATCCAATTGTTGTACATTTAATAATTTAATTATAAAAAGAAACTTGTAATTAAGTTTTGTTAAGTTTCAAATTAAAAAGGAGAAAAAGGGGAAAAAGATTAACTTGTAATTGACCTAGATATTAAAAACTTGACAGATCCAAATGCAAATAAGAAGAGGGGAAAATAAAAAATGCAACGAATTATGAAAGAGAATACTGAAGTCCATATTATAAAATTTTAGGTAAAATATCTTTTTTAGTCCCTTAACTTTACCTCGGGGTTCATTTTGATCTCTTAAGTTTTAAAAAGACCAATGTAGTCCCTTATATCTTCAAACAGCGTCATTTAAGTCCATTCCGTCCAATTTTAACAAACGACGTCTAATTTTGCCAAAAGAAAAATTACAAAATTCTACCTGGGCTAAGAATCAAACCAAAGTTTTCATAGTTCCAAGACACCAGATTGTACCGCTAGGACAATTTTCTATTAATGCTTTTTATTTCAACTCTGATGTATATATTTACGTTATTTTTTATATTGTTCTATATGTTATTCTTCATGTTGACATAGGCTAACTTCCTAAAAAGAAATCTGCAAGATTCCATGATCAAACTACTATTGCTGATAAATTTCTTATTCAAAGTAAAAGTAACTAATATCTCTCTTTCCAAATTCCACACAGATACCAAATCAAGCTATGAATAACAATGACATTGGATTAGAACCAAATCAAATTCCAAAAGAAAAAACCTTGAAAAAAATAGAGAATTTAAATAGTAGTATACATAACCAAACCCTTGCAAAAATCTTAATTACAACTTCGTTTGGGCATTTTAACAAACACCTTGTGTGCAATATTATATCTCAGAGGAATAGTTTCAAACTTATTTTTTTCTAAATCAAAGGTTTTCAATAAATTAATATATGGGAGTGAATGATCCAGAAACATAGGGTTATTAGTTTTCATGGTCTGGTATACCCAATTCTCTGCAGCAAAACAACAAACACCTTCTCTTCAATAAACTTGAACCGCTAAAAAATTATCCATAGAAGCACAAACATAACTATTATAATTTTTCATGACATCACTAGTAATTAAGTATGAAAAAGAAATAACATTAACCAACGCATGAGCTTGGAAGCATGGACTGAGAAATGAAGAAAAAAGAAGGAACCTGAGGATGCGTTTGATTTTGGGAGGTGAGAATGAGGTTATATCTAAACAAATGTAAATATATATATCTTATTTTCAATTTAAACCATCAAGTGTAAAGTGGCTTAGTGGCAAACTATCTAGTGTAGCAACGAAGGTGACATAGGTTCAAATCCTATCTCAATTCTAAAGTTTTGGAATTTTTCTTTGAATTTTAATGAGCTTGATGATTAACAGCTGCCACGCGTATCAACAGGTGCCATGGCGTATGCCACATGAGCGAAATTAGACGCCGTTTGTTAAAATTGGACGGAAAGGACTTAAATGACGTTGTTTGAAGACATAAGGGACTACATTGGTCTTTTTAAAACTTAAGGGATCAAAATGAATCCCGAGGTAAAGTTAAGGGACTAAAAAGAGTATTTGTCCAAAATTTTAATATTGAATTTTATTGTGTTTGGGTATTGGTAGGGTTGTCGTGAGAAAGAAGATGGAAATCACTATTTCTTGGTGTGTAGTGTATATTTACAAAGTAAAAGCAATTTAATCAGAGCCGTTTATTTTGATCAGATGGATTAAATTTGTTCCTCTTATCTCTCATAACAAATACTCCCCTCACTTTATATGCCCCGGAAACAATTCGAAAACTCATCAAAAAATAATGAAGTCGCCATCGAACATTTATTTATTCTACGCAGGGGAAAGGAAAACATCAAAGAAAACCTAAAAGAAAAATAACAAGGGTCTCACGAACAAAGAACGAGTAAGGGTGTCGGTTATGCAAAGGGAAGGTATTAGTACCCCTCACGTCTGTGGTACTCCATAAAATCCATTCTTGCTAGTTTCTAATCTAAGGGTCTGTGTGTAACATGTAGGGGTGGAAATAGGCTAGGCTAGGCTAGACTTTAGAAGGCCTGAGTCTGACTTACGATAAACTTAAAAGGCCTAAGTCTGGCCTATAGGCTATCATAGGCTCAGTTTTTTGGCCTGGCCTGGCCTTTTTAAAAGCCTGGCCTGACCTGAAAGCCTATTTAAAAGTCTGTATCTCATTAAAAATTTCAATTAATCCATATTACTTAAGAAGCCTTATATGTCGGCCTATATATGCATATATAAGCTGACCAATTTAGCCTTTATTCTAATATATATGCATACATATGCTAGCCTATTTAGTTTTTTTAAATACATATGCATTCATGAGCCAACCTATTTAGCATATCTCTAATATATATGAAAATATAGGTCGACCTATAAGGCTTCATAGGCTTTTTTAATAGCCTAAGCCTGGCCTATTTAATAAAATAGGCTTTTAAAAAAGCCTAAGCCTAACCTCTTTATTAAATAGGTTTGGCCTGGCCTTATGTAGGCTAGGCTATAGGTACCTATAGGCCAGCCTGGTCTATTCCCACCACTAGTAACATGCAATGTGCTAAGGGAAAATGTAATGAAAGGATACACAAGATAAAAAGAAAAGAAAAAGTCGCTCGATAGGGCGTTCGTATCTTATGCCTACGTACCTCCAATGTGCAATGGAGAAATTTGAGCTTCGTAGTTCGACTAACTATGTTCTGATTCTATCTCAATCCATGTCTCCTAATAAGACGGAATCGAGCGTCTAAGGGAGCATGCAACGAACAAGCAACGTAATAAAGAGCCTAGCAAACATCAAGTAAGACATGTGAACAAGAATCACAGATAAGCATGTGAACATGTGAACAGGTATCACGAATAAGCATAACAAGCATGTAACAGATATACATGTAAGATATGTGAACAAGAATAACAAATAAGCATGCGAACAGGAATATGTGAAGCATGTAACTGAAATACATGTAAGATATATGAACAGGAATCACAAATAAGCATGCGAACAAGAATTGCAGATAATGAAACACCATGAAACGCTTGAAACTATCTACATCCACCACTATATATCTATTCTCTTTCTTGTTAAAGCATTTTCCATGAAAAGTTATATATGATGAATTGAAACAGCATAAAATTACTTGAGTTTAAGGTTTGTGTTATTAAATATTTATTTGAGCAGAAAATCATTTATATATCTAACCCTTTTTATTGTTTATATTAGAAACACATGCAAACAAAAGAAATTGAAAATATTCTGGCAACCCGCATTTGATCTTCCCCAAAATTCAATGATTCGAAGATCCAATGTTTTATCTTCACTTACAAATTAATTTTTACTTTAATATTTTGTGTAAACAATGTAATATTCTAGGTAAACAATGTAACTTGTAAACAAATTAATTTATTAATATTCTGTGTAAAAAGTGTAATGAGTTTTTTTTTAATACAATTTATCTTACCCCTCATATTTATTGATAAACTAAGAGGTGTGATGCGCTAGTTTTGAAAATAATAAAAGTGCATAAGCTGAGGTTCTAACCCATGTGCAGATAACTTTACCCGTCGGTTTTTAAAACACCGAAGGGTAAAGTGGTATCTTTTCATAACGCCTTCTGTTACCTCGCTTCTGTAGCCGATATTAAATGTATTTCGCGTTTGAGGTGAAATTCATTTTTTTGTAGTAGTGATGTAACTGGTTGAGATAATTGTGCAACCGATTGCACTTCAGTTCTACAACATTTTTCAAAATGCTCCTATCGTTGTTTTACAATCTGCTGTTGTTGCATTCTCCCTCTGTGATCATGACCAAAAGTGTGTTCTCATCATCGAACTCATGCCTTGCAACTCTAGCTTTATCTTCTCGAGGTTCTTTCTTATTGGAACTACACTCTCTTGCAAAATGGTCAAGCTTTTGACAATTATAGCACTACTCGCTGCTCTTCTCAACCATTCTTCTTCCACATCTACCCCTTAGATCTCCACCTATAGAGTTGTTTGATCTAGCAGCCATATTGCAGCTATTTTCACCCTTTTGGAATGTTGAATTCTTGAAACTTTAAGACTCTCTTCCACAAAAATTCTGAAAGTTCCCTCTACCTTTGCTCATGGGACAATTTCCCTTCGCCTTCTTATTTCTCTCATTCAAACGGTCTTGCAAAGCGATCATTAACTTTGCCTTATCAACATTATTTTCCTCCATTCTTTGCTCATGTGCCTCAAGAGAGCTTTGCAGTCCCTTTTTGCTCATTATCGCAAGATCCTTCAATTCCTCAATCGCTACGACTATGTTATCAAATCTTGATGTCAGAGAATGCAAGATTATTGCGAAGACATACTGCTCTATAATAGTTTCTCTACATGCTTTTACTTGGTTCTTAAATAAAGTAATTCTCGTAGTGAAATCGTTGATGGTCTCATTATCCTCCATTTGAATCAACTCAATTTAACTTTTGTGAGCTTGTAACCTCACAACCTTCGCCTTGTCAGCCCCTGCGTATGCCTTCTCCAAGATTTCTCACGCTTGCTTCGATGATTCACAATCACCAACTTTCTCAAAATTATCCATATTAACACATTGATAAATTAAAAACAAAGCCTTGAAATCTTTCTTCTTTTCTTTCTTGTGCGATGCTCTTTTCCCCAGAGTAGCACCTTCGACAAGTGGATTTGCATCGGTCTGATCACATCAAGAACATCTTGATAGGCAAACAACACCTTCATTTGCTTGCACCATTTTGCGTAGTTCTTCGCATCAAGGATAGATAGATTTGCAGAAATTCTTTCATTGGAGACAGAAGTCATGATTGCACAATAGATGTTTGATGGATTGATATAGACTCTTGGTACCAAATGTTAGAACTTAGAACCACATGATTGGTGAATAATTGAGTAATTAAGTGTGGAGAGAATGAGAGAGAATTAGAGAGAATAAAATTGAGGGTGAAAATATGTAATCTAACATTTATGAGATACTCCAAAGTTTTTTTTTGAATTGTACTGCATAAAATTAGCCAACCAAGGGCAACGAAACAGAAACAGAGTCAAACTTGGGGACACACTCCAACCAAGTTCTACAACCAAACGATTTACCGATTCCAACCATATGGTGGGCATCGGTATTACATTTCCTACTAACAAACATAACAGAAACAACAGCAAAAGAATTTAAAAGTTCTACACAATCAACAACTATTGGCTCCAGCACAGCCGAAAAGTCCAACCTATTAACACAATCAACTACGCCTAATGCATCCGATTGAATCATTATCTTTTGGAGCTTGAGCTTGAGCTTGAGATACTCCAAAGTTATTTATATATACAAATACATGATAAAATATAGTTATCAAATAAAATAAAAACTGAAAACATTTTCCAGATATAATCAATTAACATATTATATCAACTGGTAGCACTTTTCTATTCTAAGTTTTGTTCAATATTTTAAAAATTGACATAAAGTGCAACGAATTCCATAGACATGAATTAACTTTTCTCATTTAACAATTAATTCAAATCAATTAATAGTTAGGATCCATAAGAAGGCAGATTCAAATCCACAATATTTCAATTAAATTTTTTTTTAGGAGTGAGAGGTACATTTGTGGCGATGGCTAATATATTGCTCCAAGGTATGACTATAAAAGTCATGCTCTTATGACACTATAAAAGCCAAGCCCCCAGTTCAAGAGTGTATTCAGAAATCTTTTCTTAGCTATTACGATTTCCAAAATGTCTCATTTCTTCTTAGTCTGTCTTGTTCTCTTTTTCACTTTGGAGAAGAACTTTGCCATTGAAACAACATGGAAGGAGAGTCACCATCATCATGTTCAAACCAGCTCTCTCTTACCATCATCTTCTTGCAGTTCTTCAACCAAAGGTCTATTTAATTTTAACATTAATTTCCCTCTCCCCAAATGAATTAGCTTAATTATTGGTGAAGTGTTGCATGGTAGAAGCTTTTATTACAAAATTATAATTGAAAAAAAATAGAAATTGGATCGTTACACTTTTTGTCTCCAACATTTAGTCAAAGAGTCGGACACAATTTTTTTTGGTTTCTAATTTTTATTTCACACTAAATTTCAACCGAGAATTGATCAAGTAGACATATTAAATGAAATAAAAAATATATATGGTTCATTAATTTTCATTAAAAAAAAGTTATATATATATATATATATATATATATATATATATATATATATATATATATATATATATATATATATATATATATATATATATATATATATATATATATATATATATATATATATATATATATGGGGCGACTCTACTTGGTTATTATGAGAAATGAGAACAATAAATTACGACCGCTAAATTTTGATTTAGTAATTTTAATGAACTGGATTGGTTTCTCTTTCTATGTTGATTTAAAATAAATATTAAGGATCATAGAAAGAGAAACCAATCCAGTTCATTAAAATTACTAAATCAAAATTTAATGATCGTGATTCATTGTTCACATTTCTCATAATAACCAATTGTTTTCACTTGAGTCGTCCCCATATATATATATATATATATATATATATATATATATATATATATATATAACCGTGAGTGCAACTAACGGTTGAAATTTGACGTAAATTTTTTGTGTGTAAGTCTTATAGATTTACAGGTATCGATGTACTCCATATTATAAATAATTTAATTAATTTTTAAATTAAAAATCTATTTCAACTGTTTAATTAATTATTTTAAAAAGTATTATTTAAAAATATTTTTTTAATAAGAGAATCTCATTAAATGTTGTTAAAAATAAATTGATTAAAAAGAGTTAAAACATAAAATTAGTTTATAGATACACACTATTTATAAATTAGTTTATTAATAGGTTATAAACCAAGTTTAAATTGAATTGATATTTAATTAAAGTTCTCTAATTTAAATAGTGCACAATCTCTTCTCTAAAATAAAATTTTCGGTTAAAAAATTTTTCGTGTCCCTCTCTGCTTTAGGCAACGGTTTTTGCAAAAAAAAACCGTTGTCAAAACTCAAGAGAGACTAAAAATGAAATTGTAATATTTATAGGGACCAAAAACTTATTTAACCCTAAAAATTTTTTTTAGACATCAATGGGGCTAAGTTGGAAAATGAAAAAATTTTAAATTTCATTATAGTAGACATCAGTTGCATGTACTTCAGCAATAATAGAAAAAAATTATAGATGGAGAACAAATAACCTATAAAAGATAAGATTTTGTCTTTGAGTCCTTCATAGATAAATATATGTAGATTCCTTGAGTAAGTCATTCTCATCCTTATAATACTAATGGTTATCATGCAGTTAAGTTAAATTTAATTTATATAAGACTACTCTAACTTCTAAGCTGAAGTTGAAAATCAGATACATATAAAATAAAACTAATTATGTTGATTCATTTTTGAATTTTAGGTCCCAAAAGAAAATCAACATTAGATGTGGTACACAAACATGGTCCATGTTCCCATCTAAACAAAAATGGAAAAGCAAATTATGTTCAAACACACAGTGATATTCTAAAGCATGACAAGGAAAGGATAAACTATATTCACTCAAAGTTATTATCATCATCTTCCAATAACAATAATAAGGTGGAAATAGAATTGGATTCTTCTTCTTCTAGTGCTAATTTACCTGCAAAATCTGGTGACCTTATTGGATCAGGAAACTACTATGTTGTTCTTGGACTTGGTACTCCTAAAAAGGATTTATCACTTATTTTTGACACTGGTAGTGACCTCACTTGGACTCAATGCCAACCTTGTGCTGGTTCTTGTTACAAACAAGTTGATGAAATATTTGATCCATCAAAGTCTACTTCTTATTCCAATATCACATGTACTTCTCCAGATTGCTCTCAACATGTTTCAGCCACAGGTATTTTAAAGATCACCAAATTACTCACATTTCCTTTTATATATAATAGAAATTACTTACATATCATTATATGAAATGCAGTTTAATTAATTCCAAAACTATTATTATTACAGGAACCAATCCCAGTTGTTCTACGCCAACAGAATCATGCATATATGAGGTCAAATATGGTGACGGATCCTTCTCTATCGGATACTTAAGCCGCGAACGGCTCACCGTTACGCCAACAGACACCATCGACAGTTTCTTATTCGGTTGCGGTCAAGACAACGAAGGCCTATTTAACGGCGGTGCCGGTCTCTTAGGGCTTGGTCGTGACCCAATCTCCTTTATCCAACAAACCTCTCAAAAATATCATAATACCTTCTCTTATTGTCTCCCATCTACTTCTAGCGAGATAGGCCACCTCACATTCGGCGCTGCCACGGATAACGAAGATGTAAAGTACACTCCTTTGTCCACAATCTCCCGTAGCAGTTCTTTCTACGGCCTCGACATTGAGGGAATCAGCGTCGGTGGAACTAAACTTCCAATTGCATCATCTGTTTTCACAACCAGTGGCGCCATTATTGATTCAGGAACTGTCATTACACACTTGCCACCTACCGTCTATGTCAGTCTCCGTGATTCCTTTCGGAAAGGCATGGCTAATTATCCACCTCCTTCTGCTATTGGAGATTTTGATACATGCTATGATCTTTTTAGTGGGACTAATAAGACTGTGATTATTCCGGAGATTAGTTTTTTCTTCGCTGGTGGTGTCACGGTGGAGCTTCCCATATTGGGGATAATTTACGTGGAACAGAAGCAATTTTGTTTGGCGTTTGCAGCAAATGATCATGATAGTGATATTACTATCTTTGGGAATGTACAACAAAAAACACTAGAGGTTGTTTATGATATCGGTGGTGGTAGGATTGGGTTTGGTTCAAATGGTTGCAAGTGAAGTTAGTTTAAAATATTTTGATCAATGAATCTCAATGTTATTGCAAATTAGCACTAAATAATCATGTGAGGGTTTGAGTAGAAATAAGAAGAAAGGGGAAGATATGTTGAAAAAGTTGTATTATGTAGTGGTTAAACAAGACTTTGTGAGAAATATATAGCATAAATAAATTGATGTCTTTGTGATGTGTAATTGCTTGCAATTGCAATTGTTCATAGATGTTTATCTTGAAACAAATGTAAGATTCTATATGTCATTACAAGAACTTCTTATTTTAAATTACGGTTTTAACTAATGCTAAAATAATTATGATTTTTAATCGTTTTCTTATAATGAACTTGGGTCAATTTTTTCAATTTGATTTCATGTATGGATTGATTTGTGGTTGGATTTTTTTAATGAAAATAAACTCTATACTTGTCAAAAAAAGGATAGATGCATAGCATTCATAGGCTAGTAGGGTTTTCAAAGACTTTAGTGTTTCTAAGGAATTAATGCAAGCTCACGAGAATGAGAAATTCTGCTTTTCGGGTGTTTCTATGTGAACATGAGATTTATTCCTTCTAAGTTATGAACAAAGGTATAGAGGCTCTTTTGGGCCTAAGTTGAAGAATTAATGGACGAATATGCTTTTGCTCCATGACTAGGAAAGCGGTAAGGAAAGATTTAATTTGTTCTTCCTAGAATTAGGAGGAAACCAATTTTTCTCTTGACTGACTTTGAGTCAATTTATTATGGGGACACATCATTCCTATTTGTTAGACCGTGAACCTAGTTTAGAGGGCCTAACTTGTTTCGTTACTTTTTGTTATCTTTTAGTAATTGTAATTGAAACTAATTTTTGGTTAGAAATTTATTTAAGTTAAATAGTTTAAGTTAGTTTAGGTTAATTTATTATTCTAAAAAAATTCCAAAAAACAACACAAATCCAAAAAATACAAAAAATATTCAAAATAATAAAACAAGTCTTGTATATATTTCTACTCATGACATGTACATAAAATTAAAAAATTCAAAATAGTGTATTCTATTTAATTAGATTAACTTAATTTAGGATATTTAGATTATTTAGTCTAATTAGTGAAAAAATATAAAAAAAATGCATTTTATCTAATTAGCTTTGATAATTAAAAACACAAAAAAATATGTCTTAATTTGCTAATTTCTCTTTAGTATTTAATATATTTTGGTTAATTCTTGATTTGTATTTGTTCATATTTTCCATTATTCATATATCATTTTATGCATTGCTATTTTGCTAACACTTTCTTGTTTTGCGAGGTATTACACTTGAGGTTTTCGGATTATCTTCATGGATATTTACAAGTTACTTAATTTTTCACACTTAATCGTTTTATTTTCATTCGGTTGTTGTAATAATTTCCTATCCCCATTCGTTTGGCAATTTGTAATCCCCATCCCGAAGCCTTGTAATAGCGTAGGATTTTATTTTTCGCACCCCTTATAACTGTCACTTAACTGTTAGATGTATGTTAATAGGATTGTATGGTAAGACTAAAATTGAACATAGCTAACCTTTAAATTCAAGATAACATATTTGAAATTAACACACTTACACATTAACCTTTAGGGTATCCTCTCTTGTTGCCTTTCGATAACATGGTCAAGTCCCTCGAGCGCAGGGATATCTTAGCAAAGTTGCCTACGATTTAAATCATCATAGTCCCTTCAAGTTGCCTACGATAAGATGATCTTGTCCCTTGATGACGCTACGATAAAATGATGATAGTCCCTTCGAATTGCTAAGGTATCCTTACATGTTACCTTCTATGACCATTAGATGACCCTTCGATGTCCCTTCACATCAAATAGATAGGACTACCTACCCACTGATGGTATAGATAATACTCTTTCTCTCTCTCTCTCTCTCTCTCTCTCTCTCTCTCTCTCTCTCTCTCTCTCTCTCTCTCTCTCAAGAAAAGGCATAAAATAGGAAAGACAATCCTTAATAGGTAGGTCCTCCTGATTGCTTACTCACAATACTCTTTACACCTCACGTTTTTCAAAACAACTTCAAATAAATACTTTGTATATATCCGTACAAGGATCATTACAAAGTAAAAGTATTGTCAAGCATCTTTCTCAAATTATTTTCAAGATAAATACATTGTATATATTCAAATGAGGAATCATTACAAAGTTAATTCTTTTATAAAATATTTTCAAGCGCACACACACAAGTGAAACAAAAATAAAGTGAGCTAAGCAATTAAGAGCCCATGGATAACCATGGATACAAAGGGTGCTAACACCTTCCCTTCGTATAACCTACCCCCGAACTCAAAATCTTTAAAAGGTCTTTCCTGTTCTTTTTGCCTTTCCTAAAAATTGGATAAAATAAAAGTCGGTGGCGACTCTTGCTTACCGCAACATGTTTTGTGAAATAACAAAACAAAAAGTCAGTTCTCCCACCGTATTACAATATCACTTATCTTAATTCCCATTAGTTATCCATTCTTAATGTCTAGTAAATTTATATCCCGGCACATTCCCTTAAGCACAAGTGCTTTGCAAAAGGACGACGTGATTAATAAGAGCGCCACATCTTTAAGATCTCTTTGTACGAATCTATTCTAGGCACCTTTTTCTTGATGAGGGTTTATAGTGAGTCCCTCAAGCATAACTTAGGGTGAGTCCCTCATACCAAGGTTGGGGCAAGTCTCTCAAGTGGTACTTTTTTATACATGTTATGATTTTAGTAGGACTAAGACTGTGATTATTCTGAAGATTAGTTTTTTCTTTCGTGGCGGTTTCATAGTGGAGATTCCCGTGTCGGGGATAATTATTGCATCGAGTTTGAAGTAAGTTTGTTTGGCGTTTGCAGCAAATCATAAAGATAGTGATATTACTATCTTTGGGAATGTACAACAAAAAACAATAGAGTTTTTTTATGATATCTATGGTGGTAGGATTTGTTGAAGTGTAATTACACATTCAGTGTTTGTTGTTAGTTTGTTTTGGGTCATGTGTTAGGCTTTAGCAAGTTGGTCAAGTATGGGTTTAGTATATATTGCATTTTTGCTTTGTAATGGTATAGAATAATAATCATTCATTGTAACTGTCTTCCAATTGAGTAAAAAGTTACTTAGAGTTTCTATTTTCTCTCTCTTCTATCATCATCTTCTTCATCTCCATCTTTATATTCAACCTTGTGCACCAACAATTGGTATTTAGAGCTCCGGTTTTAATCATATTTATTGTTATCTCATAACAATGCATTTATGAGTTTTTTTGACAGTTTGGTTTAAGATCAAATCAAATAAATTGGAGATTCAAATTTTAATTTCAATTAAAAATAAATCATATATTTTATTGGAGGCTATAGCAGTGAAAAATTGAGACTGAGGTCATTGGATTGACCCAGCTCGTATTTTTAGTGAAAGTCGTCACCGCACTTTATTGTTTCCAAAGGAAATGGGAAAAGAGCGAAGTAAAACCCAAAGAAGCTTTTAAATTAAAATTAATAAAATATACAGAGATCTTAGGTTTGGGGTTTGGTTATGCAAGGGGAAGGTATTAGCACCGTTCACATCTGTAGTACTCTATAGGAACCTTTTTTATATACTATTATTTTTGGTTTTTTGAAATAAAGTGGGATGGTGAGAAAAGAATTTTTTATGTGTACTCGGCAAGATATTGCATCTTGTTCCTACATACCCCTTAAGTGCAATAGGGAGGTCAAAGCATTTGTAGTTCCCACTTAAAAGTAAAATAAAGAGCCAAAGTGACAAAAATCTTGTTGGGTGTTGATCTTTAACAATATCATTCTGACACAATTAAATATATTACAACTGCTGCAACCATTTTTATAATAGAGTTCATCTTGTTAGCTTTCTGACGCTTCAAACGGAACTCTAATCGGATGTTCAGAACTCCAGTTATGAATTTTTGAAGTTTCATAACGCTTCAGCAACTTTCCTGCGTTTTGCTTACGGAAATTCCACTCCGAAACTTATTCTCTTCAACTCAATCATATTCCAAACAGCCCCTTATCAAGTTTCTTTGCTCTAAAACTTCTTATAACTTGAGCGACACATTCCTTCGCCGAAGTTCAATTTCCGATACATCACGACAACAATCCTCTTTGCTAACTCGTAATTGAACCACATCCGAGAAGCAAAGCTTCTCCCCCACTTCGCTCAAACCAACTCCTACAACAAAACAAACAAGTACCGACAGTGTTTCACACACATGTCGCGTGCTAAGGGATAATATACCGACAGTATTCAACAGTCGCACAACTCAACTGACTCGACAACTTGGTCGGACGGACCGGCCTGCTCTTATACCACTGTTGTAACACCTTTCTAAACCCCACGACAATTTAAAAATAATTCAGAGTAACATGAAACAAGGGTGCCACAATTCAATCGAGAACAAATTATTGTACGTCATTGTCATGCATTCACTAAGGAACAGTTTATCATATTCATAAACATCTCATGTTAACACAGCGAAAAATTCATCATACGGATAAGCATAACATCATGGATACTATATCCCACAATTAAACCGAAAATAATAAAATAGGTTTATCAATCCTGAACTCTAAACTAGTGTTCCCCAGTGTTACAATATCAGAGCATGACACCGACTAGAACTAATGGACTAGCCTATCAGCTATCCTCACCAAAATCAAGTTGCTACTCCTTAATCTGAAAATGTCAACAGTAAGCGTGAGTCTCATTCACAATTATCAAATGTTATTGAATCATAAACAATAACACATCATAGTCACATTAATCACCCAATTTCATTATATTCAGATTGTCAGGAAGGTACTCATCAACACACAACAACAAACAGAATACATTACCAAAATACGACACCATAATTTATCCAAACAAGTCATAACAATCATGCATATGTAATGAACTGATACTATGCATGTGGTACCAACATCATCAATGGGATTAACCCATCGAACTATCCAACATCGTCAAGATACGGCTCTGCCAGCACAAATTCCACACAATGGGAATTATGCCCTTCACTGATCCAACACATCATCTGGATACATCCCTCGTCAATGATTTATGAATGAATGCACACATATAACATACTTATTACATCTTCAATCCGATGAACAACATCGTCTCATACCCTTACCATCATCATCATCATCAAAAAGCATGTATATGTATCAGCATCATTCAATACAAATCAATCATCATCATCATTAAGAACATACATGTATCCACATCATCTAAAATAGATCAATCATCATTATACAATTCTCAACAATCATCACATAATCATGTTTTCAAACACATCTTATATTGTCACATTTCATCATATATGTCAACAATACATCATACATGAAACTAACAAAATATTCACATCATACTCATATCCTCGCATAGAATGTCTCATAAGCTTCATCATACAATCAAACAAATCATCACACGACTCATGTTTTAAACATAGTGTGTATCGTCATATCTCATCATATATGTCCACATCACATCATTCATTAAAACAAGCAAATCATGGTTTAAAAATAAATTCGAGCTACTGCTCATTTCATCATTATAACACAAACAATATTTCATAAGCTTCATCCTGCTCGCTGGCACTTAAAATAGGCCAACGGTTCGAAAGTTATGCATCTTTAAACTTTTCCAAAATTCACTAGCAGCACACGACGCCACACATTGTTCGCGACGCGCTGCCAGGAAACGACGCCTTCGTTGCGCCAATTGGTTCGCGGGGCGAACTGGAAAATTTACGACGCCTTCGCGACGCCAACAAGGTTCGCAGAGAGAACTGGCAAAAAAAATCAGAATTTCATAGCAGATGACAGCAGTACGGGATTCAACCCCTAATCCCCCAAACTCAACCAAATCAAGTCGAAAACACCAACCATCACGAACAACAATAGAATACATGTTATAACACAAATTTAACACATATTATGGATCCTCTAACATCATAACATCATCAAATCATGCAATTTTATCAAATCATACAATTTTCATCAAATCATCCCAAAACCCCAACCTAACATATAACTCAATTGACACGAACAATGCATCTAATTCAGTCCTACCATCTATAACCCAATAATAGATGCTAATCGGAAGAATCCCCCCTTACCTTAGTCAAATTTCTTGAAAGTCCTCTTCCTCTTTCCATGCTCTTTCACGTTCTCTACTCTTCTCCTCTTTTGCTTCTCTTCTCCTCTTCTATTTTTCCCAATTTTCTTCTTTTTTCTTGTTTCCTTGTTTTTATGAAAAAAGATAAAATATAACCTTAGTAAAAGGCCTACACTTAGCACCCCCTCTTTACTAACACCACACTTGGCCCAATAGCTCTATTTCTCAATTTAATCCAATTAAATCCAATTAAATACCAATTAATCCAAATAATTAATTAAATTTTAATTAAATTAATAAATGGAAAATATGCAGCGTTACAACTCTCCCCCACTAAAAGAGTTTTCGTCCTCGAAAATATACCTCAAGTGAAGAGTTCTGAATAGGAGTCCTTCATCTGACTCTCCAGTCTCCAGGTAACACTTCCATCAGCCGGTCCTCAAAATTTCATCTGACATAACCAATAGAAAGCATGTCTCATGCATTCAAATCTCAACTCTTACGTCGCATTTGACCATCCAAAGGTGTACCACTCGTTATACCTCCAAAAAGTTAACAACAATGGAACATTGAGATACAACCCACACAATGCGCCCAATGACTGAATAAGACATGAATAGTCAACCAAACGCGTAATCATAGTTGTACGCTATTCTTCATCTTACCACCTCGAAATCAAATTCATTTTCAAACCGAAAGAGAACCCAACATCCACATCAGCAAGAAGTGTAGCATTTCTTTAACCTCTCCATCGTAGAAGTTATACATACGCACTAGGATCCCATCCTAGAAAGTGAGATCATAACCTCATTTAGGACAAGGATCTTTCCATAATCCTATCCTCTCTTCTCAATATCCTACTACTTAATAGCACTGTCATTAGGACATTAACTTATCTGTATCTATCAACAAGGTTGTCACTCAACACTAATATAGATTTCCGCTGCACACGGTTGTGCAATATAATTCCTTACTCATAGCATGATCACACCTGATTAACACCGCAGTAATGCATTCCATCTACCGAACGTACCAATCTTAAACATACTTTTCCATTTGAGTGATAAAATAATACTTACACTTTTCACCAACTGCTTCCTTCAAGAAAATTCAATAATTGTATTCCTCATACCATTGAATTTCAACTATCTGACTCCTCTCAAGTCACACCAGCAATCATCAAACATGTTACATTCTGTTTTCGCTGCACTGCTCTGATTATTCATTACAATCATCATTACCAATTAGATTTCTGAGTTTTTACCCTATTATGGCTCTCTTTACTCATTCGTTCAAGAATCATTCTTTATCATACATGGTACTAATTTACCACTTAACAATACTTAATCGCACTCAAAAACAAATTCCTGATTTACTTCCTCTATTTAAACATTCTAACCATCAGAGCAAGTACACACAAGTAATTATAATCACACTCATCAGCCTCAATATACCATTGCTTACAAAATAGCTCAAACTGAGTCCTGCTCTTCTCTAAGAATTAAATCAACTTCGTCCTTCGTAGAGTATAATTCCTCATTATATCTGGAATCTACAATAACACCTTAACAACGACACAAAATTATTATAGTATTATATAGTATCAACTCATCGTCTTAACTTTGCCAAATACATACCCGTTAACTACGTACAACCACAATAACATACTCATCATCTCAGAAATTATTCAAAAGAGTTCTAATTCTTCGGCACGACATCCTTACATCCACTAGATTCTAAATCCAACATATAGATCAATACATATTCTCTACGTATGCTCCTGCATTTTAATTCCTCACTGCCCACGAGTAGTACTCATAACACTACTCCACATCACACTTTTGTTGTGCGACTCTGATTACCCGTCTTAAGTCATTGTCCATTATCTTGCACTCTTTCATATTCACTTCTTCATAAGTTCACATAACATGGTGAGTGATTATTCTGACGGTTTAATATCCATCACAATTTATACCATTAAGGTAACAAAACAAGCCCGTCTCATTTATATGATTCCATCTACTACTAACAAGAGATTTAGGGTGATCAAGTCCTCAATTTTTCAATAGATAGTCGACAAACATATTTAAGCATAAATCGTCGTTACTACATAATAGTATCCTTTCCGAGTTTGCACTCAAACTCATTAACATCGTCATAGCCCAATAATTCACTTTGAGTCTTTACAAGTCGCACACTTCCCCCTCATTGGATCTTGGCAGTGAGACACCAACGTCCAAAAATTTTACACAATCCGCTTCATAGTCACTTAGCCTCACACACTTGTTAAGTACTTACAAACTTCATAATCACTAATATACTCGTACATTACTATTCATCTCGTTCCAAATCAAAATCCTCATCTTAGCAAAAAACCGCAACAACATTCATAACTCGTGGTTTTAATCTAAATCCCATGACATCTTTCGCGTCCAAATATCATTCCACTCGAAATCTCAACAAAGTCTTCCTCGCATCAATAGGTGTTAGAAATTCTCTACAATTCTTCTTTTATACATGTCGTTACCTTGGCATCACAAATACGACTTCAACTGTTCTAAAGTTTATTTTTCCTTTACTACTAATTCAATCCTCACTAAAATCCATCGGCACTCAAATCATCTTTAATACCGAACATCTCATCAACTTATTCATCAACGACATGTTCTACCCAACTTCGTTTCGAACAATTGCGGTAATAACCATTCTTATTCAACAAGTTTCACGCTTCCATAACTGACCTTGGACTCTCTCCTCATAGGATCGCCTCTACTGTATTTATAACTCTCCTATAAGGTAGAACATAATTTCACCTCTTCTAGGCTGTACGGCACATAAACCCGACACTCGGAACCCAAGATATGAATTTTCCAACGTTCTCTGAAATACAACATCGGCATCATACAGCGACACTCTATACGATATCTCCAAAACCCCTCAAATGATACACTTAATTCCTAAAATTGCTCCTCAATAAACCTTTAATTATTCCTTCAATCCGCTCAACTTTGACACTAACGTCCCGTGCGGTACCAATGAATAAGTCTAGTTCTAAGAACAAGTGTAGCCGCAAACTTCACTTCTTTCCAATATCATCCTAACACAATTAAATATGTTACAGCTGCTGCAACCATTTTTATAATAGAGTTCATCTTGTTAGCTTTCCGACGCATCAAACGATACTCAAATCAGATGTCCAGAATTCCAGTTATGAATTTTTTAAGTTTCACTAGCAGCACGCGGCGCCACACATTGTTCGCGATGCGCTGCCAGGAAACAACGCCTTCGCGGCGCCAAAAAGGTTTGCGGGGCGAACTGGAAAATTTACGACGCCTTCGCGGCGCCAACAGGGTTCGCGGAGCGAACTGGCAAAAAATTCAGAATTTCATAGCAGATGACAACAGTACGGGATTCAACCAAATCAAGTCGAAAACACCAACCATTAAGGACAGCAATAGAATACATATTATAACACAAATGTAACACATATTATGGATCCTCTAACATCATAACATCATCAAATCATGCAATTTTATCAAATCATACAATTTTCATCAAATCATCCCAAAACCCCAACCTAACATATAACTCAATTGACACGAC
Organism: Vicia villosa; assembly: GCF_029867415.1. NCBI lineage: Eukaryota > Viridiplantae > Streptophyta > Magnoliopsida > Fabales > Fabaceae > Vicia > Vicia villosa. Next base: position 114,809,717 of record NC_081182.1, on the reverse strand, counting down.
CAATGCATCTAATTCAGTCCTACCATCTATAACCCAATAATAAATGCTAATCGGAAGAATCCCCCCTTACCTTAGTCAAATTCCTTGAAATCCCTCTTCTTCTTTTCATGCTCTTTCACGTTCTCTGCTCTTCTCCTCTTTTGCTTCTCTTCTCCTCTTCTATTTTTCCCAATTTCCTTCTTTTTTCTTATTTCCTTGTTTTTATGAAAAAAATATAAAATATAACCTTAGTAAAAGGCCTACACTTAGCACTCCCTCTTTACTAACACCACAATTGGCCCAGTAGCTCTATTTCTCAATTTAATCCAATTAAATCCAATAAAATGCCAAATAATCCAAATAATTAATTTAAATTCTAATTAAATTAATAAATATAAAATATGGGGCATTACAGTGTACAAATATACTCAAGTATAAGGGTAATGAATGAAGGAGAACATATCTTGATATCAATCATATCATGTATGGATGAATATGATCCATACGATCACATGGATAAGTATATATGGACAAGTATCTCATGTATGTATGGTTAGATCAAATATATGAAAAAAGTGTATGGTACAAGTATATGGATCAACCAAGCATGTACACAAGTAAACAAACAATGTATGATCAATCAATCAAAAGGATCACAAGCATCAATGGATGTTAAGTATAAACATGGTAAGAAACAATCATTTGTTCTAATGGACATTTTATCACACAAGCTCAAAGTTCAAGAGTATGGTTAATTTTATCAAGGTTTAATCATGGGTATCAAGTATTGATCATGGCATCTATGCATAACTAAATATTTACAAGATGAAGTATCAAAATCAAAGAGAAAACTCATGGATCAAAATTATGGTTTTAGTGTACAAACTAAGTTCATGCATTTAGAAACAAACTAAATCCTAGTTGAAAATTAATTGGGATCATGTAATCATCTTCAAAAGGAACTTAACTTAACCTTATTAGGAGCACATAAGTATAATCAATCAACTACCTAACTAAGAATGAAAGATGCCACCAAACCGCCTAAATTACCATTCCTTACATTTTAATTAACACTAAGAATTGCCCCTTATCGTAATTTGCTAATTGAATTAATTCCAACCAATGAAAAGAGTCATTCTGTACAAGTGGCATTCATTTTTTTCAAATTCCATTTTCCCCCTCATTCTCCTCTATCCATCCTCTTTCCACACTTTTGCATTTTCAACACTCTCTCACTATCTCTCTCTCCCGTTTTCCCTTTTCTCTCTCTAAACCCCACAAACCCTAAAACCTCTCATTCTTCATAATTTACGTAACTATCTTCTTCATTCTCTCTCCAAAGCACATGATTGAAGATGAGTGTGCCGAAAGGGTGCAGAATAGGTGAATGGAAGTTTCACGATGGCTGGTGAGTGTGAAAGTCGAAGTGAATGGAGAAGGGGTGGTTTTCGTTAACAATCCGAGGGTAAGCACATGTTGTCATGTATGTGTTAAACGACGATGGAGTTGTAGGAAGGGTGGTGCCGAGAAGCTTCGTCCGGAATCGACGGAGGAAATGGGCATTGAGGTGGGCTGCGATTTTCTCTCTTTGTTCTCGAATCTCCCTTCAACCTGTAAGCAACATTGAAACAATAACAAGAAAAAATGATGATGTTCTTATTTATTTCCTTATGTTATTTTCCCTTTGTGTTGTTGAATTTGGTGTTGGAATGCATTAAAAACTTTTAATCTTAATTGCAGGAACCACAAAGACTCAATTGTGCTAATTATTAAGGATAAAGATCGTTATATATATATGTAGGATATGCTTCTCAACAATGGGTCTCTATATTGCTTTTCAATTTACGTTTATTTTGAATTAATGCTTGACACACATTCTTATGACCCTTTTTATTTTAGTCTTATGACCTATTCTTTGAAGTTAATGTTTGGCTAGATACACTGTTTCTTGTAGTTAAGTTTTGTCTCTTTCATGGAATCACTATGGTTGGGACAAGGTAATATAGTAACATTTATATAGTCATGCTACAGCCATTGGTTAACAAATAGAATCATGTCTACAATAGAATCATAGCAGGTCTAACTTTTCCTTGGATCTAGCCATAGCAGCCAGGTTGCTTATTGATCCTCAAGCTTAGTAGGAGAGAATCTATTATAACCTGCATGAAGAGTTCAACATAATTTGTCTTGTCATAATTCTAATTGTTGTTAACATTCTAACTTAGGTTCCATAATTAAGTTATTAATATTCATGGCAGAGTTATACAAGCTGCAAGTTTGGTACTTTTCTCTGCAGAAAGACGTTACCTCGGTATTGTGGCGGTAGTGGGTTTTCTTCCATTTGTTTAATCTGATATGTTGTTGTTCTGTTATTTTCTTCTGTTAGTTAGGGATTTGGATTTCGAACCCTAATTTTGATGAATTATGTTTTATGTGAAATCTTCAGTAAATGATAGGCCCTCATTCAAGTCTATTGGTTGAATATTTTCATGTATGCTCAAACCCAAAGCAAAGTAGTTAGTTTCTTCTATTCTGGCCATATGCAAATGATCATCTTATTTCCTAAATGGTGGGTTTGGTGCTACTAGATTTTTCCTATAATAATTATGTTCAGAAAATTCCAAAATGGAGGGTTTGGCATGTCTGGAAGATTGTATATGCAAAGGATGGATCTGTCAAGGAACGCCAAGAAGTCGTTGCAAGTTTAAAGGTACATTTCTTTATCTTACATTTTTTTATTATGATGTTCCTTTAAAATACAGTGAATTCGTTAGGGGCCCTTTTGCTATTTATACACTAGGTAAACAAATCAGGGCTCTAACTCTTCGATTAATTTTTCATGTTGCCACCACTTATTTATTCTATACTGCCTTTTATTGGACGTAGAAGGTTCTTCAAGCATGCACCCTGCTATCTCAGTTTTTATGGTTGATTGAGTTTGCTTGAGATTAATTTGAATTTATGTTTCATTTAGGTTGATCTTAAAGGTGAAACCATTCTATCGAACTTCCTTTAATGATTGGCTTCAAGGACATTTATTTTCTCGAAAGCAGCCATTTGTCTTGGTACAACGTAAATATCATAATTCTTCTGATACTGTATGGTTGGACTTGCACTTTTGGCTTTAGAAACGGTAAGCATGGGAAAAGATCAAATTTGGTTAAACAATCATTACAATCCTTTCATACAAGCCTCAATTTTTTCTTTTGTTATAAATGTTGGTATATAAGTCTGAACCAGAACTTTGAAAACAATTCAACTTGGTTTTTGCTTTTTGGGAGTTCAATGAGATTTTAAGCTATACCTAATTGAAAGTTGGTCAACTTAATGCTGTTGCTGCAGTAGTTCATTCCTATGAGGACAAAGCGGCGCCTGGATCTCACATGACAAGACTTACTGCTCTTAATGTACATGTTCTCAGTAAAATTCATTCTTCGTTCTCAAATTTTGCCATTAGATAGTGCCATGCTTAGACTATGACAATTGACAAATACTATTGGAAAGGTTCCTCCCATGGGATTGGTATATTTTTCAACTGTACCGACATCACTATTAGATTAGTATTATTATTTATGGTTATGAAATTGGTTTGATTTTGCGATTTTGAGATATCCTGTTTACATACCACTTGGCTAATTACTTATCTGATTGTTTCATTGTAAATTTGTAATGCAAAGTCTGGCACAAAGACTGAAATTTACAAAGTCTGGCACAAAGACCATTGATGATATAATTTTGTTGTTGTCTTTCATGGCACCAACATTGTGTTTGAATTAATGCAATGCATTTTTGTTTCTCTTCCAGATGCATGATAATTTTGTGACTGTACAAATATTCAATATTATAATGGCAAAATTTGCATTGGTAAACTATGTACTCAGATATTAAGTCTACTTATAACTTTGTATACACTGTTGGGGAACTTGTATAGAGGCTGAGCCTATAATTTACAACCCATAATTTCACAGCCTATCACCTGGAAGTATAATGGCTGAGCCTGAGAAGCAACTGTTCATGTCACCAGCACAAGATGGTGTAATGGCATCATTGAGATGAGTCCAGTTTATGAGATCTTTGGATATAGAATGAGCCCATATCATTGTGTTACCAAAGGTTGCTTCATCATGGTTATATTGGTAGAAGATGGTAAACTCCTTTGTAGTACAATGGTCCTGTCATACAAAAATTATGACTCATTTAACTTTAGATTAATTTGTAACATATGAGAGATTCTTAACTAAATAAAGGTTAGTTTATACCATTAGGATCTGCATGATGAAGTGAGTTTTTGTCAACAAATCGCGTCAAATGATACAGAAAAATGTTAGATGTATAACATATTACACATGTTCAAAAAGTAAATGAAAAAATAAGTGCTTTTACCATGCATCCAATTTTTTGGGGTCTGGAAGTGGTACCATGTTCTGTATGGCTGTTCTGAATTGATATGTTTGAGGATGCACCATTCTTTGTAATGTTCTCCATGATGATTTATAGAGCTAATGTTATAGGGATATGTTATCAACAGGAACAAGATTGCAAATTTGGTTTGGTTTGATCAAGGACCAATATATATAATACAATATTTTATTGAACTTAATTAGTCTTGACTTCCATAATCTTTATAACAAACACATAGGAAATTTAATATAAGAAGTGAATCATTATTTTATTTTTTAAAATGATAAAAAATCAAAATTTACTAAAATGAATAAAATTCATCATTGGTTGAATTAATACTAAAAAGTAATATAAGTTCATTTGCCTTAAAAAAAATATTCAACGGTAAAAAAAATGGCTTAAAAGGGGAAGTGTTTATATAGACTTTAATATTTTACCTCCATCTTTAATAACTTACTATTTATTTCTTTGATTCATAATATGTTTGCACTTCTTCAAGCATTTCAATATAAATTAGAAATATAATTTTAAGAAAAAAAATTGTTGAGCAAGATAGAAACCATTTTTACAGGTCACTATCACTATAATACATTTTTTCGGACCTTAATTTATTTTTATTCGGACAATCACAATTTTTACGGGTCACTACCACCATAATACTTATCTTATGGGAATTTTATCACTGAAACTTACTACTTTCACGGGTCGCTATCACCATAATACATTTTCTATTCTTTTTTCAGATTTCTTTGGTACACTTCAATCTAAGATGTCATATACAATCGAAGTTCTTTTGAAGACACTTTTTTCCTATTACATTTCCAACTTCTTTTTTTAAAATAGCTACTATATATAGCTTCATTACATCTATATTATGTTTTATGAATCTTAATTTAACATTTTTCATTCGAGTTTTTAAATTTCTTTTTATACGTTTGTAGTACATTATTCATCTTAAGATTTGAATTACCCGTGCGGACGCACGGGTCTTCTACTAGTTCATTTGATAAAGGAAACAAGTGTAAATATTTGATAGAAAGTCTTTTAAAAGTATGAAAAAGTATTAGTTTTGACTTAATTAAAAAGTGATAAAATAAATAATATTTTTGGGATTTTAAAATATATTCTCAAAATAGATATTATAAATGAGGAGTGTACAAAAAAATAAAGAAAAAATAAATTAATTTGATAGGTAAAACAATTAAGTCAAGTTGTGAAGAAAAATGAAAGAAAATAGTGGTAAAAAAATGGTTTGTGGCCAAAGGGTCTTAAACTCATGCCCTCATGATCACATCTCAAAATCCTAACCATCAGACCACGCACTATTGGTGTCTAAACAATGCATCCATTTGGTAAAATATTGAACAAGTTACAAATCGGTGAAAAAATAAAATAACACAAAAGGGTCTGAGGCAAGGGGGATTCGAACCCTAGATCTAAGGAATGCACAAGGTGACAATAAGCGCGCGTTCTACCACTGGGGTGGCTATACATCTAGTGGTAAATATGAAAACAATCAAATATATTTAAAAACATGCCCAGAATTCAAATTTCCAACTTCATCTTTTTCCTCAAGACAACCATGGATTCTAGATTTTCGAAAAATCTTCATTTCCCAACCAATTGCAGAAATATAAACATGAAACTTATGTAGAATTTCAACACGAATCTAACCATGTATCATTCATAAATTTATTAAACCTATAATTCATGAATTTTTCAAAAAAATCTATGAACCCTAAGTTTTAAAAATCTAATTAAATGACATATATCCGTGATAAATGAAAGGTGATTGAGGGCTTTTGATCCTCACACGATGACTAACAACGTAGAATCGATAATTTTTGAAAAGGATGCTTAAATTATGTAGCTCGAAAGTTCAAGAAGCTTACAAATTAGAGAAAGTCCAATGCTTCTTCTAGCACTTCCGGAAGCAATGTGATGATATGTAAAGTTTCCTGGGACCTTCCTGGAGCTAATGAAATGGTTGGTTTGCTTTGAAGATGCTCAAATGGATCTGTCCACTACAAGTTCCATATGGTGAAGGTTAAAAATGGAGGATGAGGTTAGAGCTGTTACAGATGCAATGTGATGGTTCTAACAACCTCTACATGATATATGTAAGGTGTTTGAATGCCAAGATTGCAAAGAACTTGATTGGAATTTGAATTTCTTAAGTTTATGCAAGTGGAGAAAAATGAAGCTTTGAGTGAGAGAGTGACTTGGAGATTTCTGGTGTTTCTAATTTCAGATACAAGGCCTTCTATTTATAGGCACAAAATGTGAGTTGTGCGCGAAAAAATTAGATTAATTGGATGTCTCTAACTCAAGTTAACATTGTTTGCTTCATGGTGAAGAAAGCTTGAAAGTTATGGTTCCAATGATCTTAGCATGATTTATTCATGAACATTAGGGAGGGAGGCTCCTCTGATCTTATGAGGTTTCTTGTTGGCTTTATGATGTTCTAAGATCAGAAGAAACAAGGTATGGGCTCAAGGCTTAAAGTTTTGTGATTAAAGTGCCCTTTCAAGAATGGAAGTGTCATCTTTATGCCTAAAATGGAATGATCTTGTGAACAAAAGCTTAAACACTTGGATAATGCTTCATAATTTTGTGTAATTATATGATTAAGGAAGGATTAGAAATTTATAGGTCCTATAAACAAAGATTATGCAACTTTGGTTGGGTTTGCAACTTGGTTTGAACATGAAAATGACCTTAAGAACAACTTCCATAGTGCCATCTTCATAAATTCGAATCTCCTATCTCACACATGATAAATTCATGCTCTTGAACATTTTGGAAAGATTGAAACATCTTCTACAACTTTCATGTTTGGATTTTTTCTTGAATCAAAAGGGATCATTGTTAAAAATGGGCTCAAAGTCAGCTACTTTTAGGGATTAAAAGTGTTTCTTTTGATACATCATCTTCATGGCTTCATAACTCAAAATCCTTGCATTTTTTGGGAACTTATCCTCTAGGACAAAGTTTTTGTAGAAAATTAGATCTTCAATTTGATCTTTGGAGTATGAAAAATGGTGACTTGATGAAGAAGTTATGAGCCTCCAAAGTTGAATACTTGAACATGATTTTTCCCATAACAGAGAAAATTTTCAAAACCCTAATTCCATCTTTTGAAACTTTTGATTTATTTCTTGATTAAACTTGATCAAATGACTTTATTAACCATATTTTATGATCCTTGACCTTAAAAGTTCATAGTTGACCAAAAATACCAAAAGTCAAAGTTGATCTTGGACAGTTAACTTTTACCAATTGAATTGCAATCTTTCTAATATCAATGGATCAAGTTCCTCTATCCAAATGAATGATATGAGTGGGTTATGATGAGGTTCTTGAGACCTTTAAATCATGTTTTAAACCATAAGATCATGCTTTGACCAAGATTCAACTTTCCAGAGAAATTGGTCAAAACCCTAATTGGTGTACCAGATGAATTTGAAAGTTGATGATCTTGATTTGAAGCATTTTTGAACTTGGATATTGATAAGGGAGATAAATTGAGCACGTGAGAAGCTTGAGTCCCTATGTGATCCATAAAATCCCTTATTTCCTGAGCTCCTTGATCAATCACCTATCAATTGGAACAAGGAAACAAGCAAACATATTTTTTTAATATTTTTTTAGGTTAGCAAATAATGCATGAATGATTTTTATATGAGATGAATGATAATTTTAATGATCAAACTATTTTGAATTCAATGAAAATGAAGTGGGATATTAGGGTCAAAATTTGGGGTATGATAGAGGCTTGTGTGGAACAAATCAAAAATAGAATCAAACTAAATCTTCTACAAATCTGGACGAGGTCACAACTAATATCCAAAGGAGAAAAGCCCATAATTGCATTGCTATTTAAGGAGACTCAACCTCACATTAGAGGGAGTGCGGGGATTGAATAGGGTTTCTATTTTGAGTTTTTGCTTGTGTTGTTATTTGTGCACCTCTCTAAGCGCCAAAGTTTGATATATAAACACTTGAAAGAGCATTTGAGTGAAAGTGAGAGGGTTCTCATATTTAGGGGGAGTTTATAACAAAGCTTCACGAGTAGTTTTAGGAAAGTGGCCTTGAACTGGGAGAGTTCAGAGTAAGCTCATTTGGCCTTCTGACTATTGAGAGTGAAATATTTCTCTAGGGAGTCCTAAATAGAAATATATATACTATTAGGAAGAGGCATTGAACAAGGTGTGTTCATCTAAGACTAATTATATTAATACTATAAATAGTGGGTTTCCTTTCTTGGGTTGAATGCTCTCCAGACGTAGATGATGTTTCACCGAATTAGGTTACCAATCCTTGGTGTTATTTATTGCTTTAATTGTTATTTCCTATCTGTCTTGCAAATTGTTTTTTCTGGTATACACGTCCTAGAAATTAGGTATGATTTGAACATAATTTCAATGGCTACCACTTCTTCCTTCAAAATCGGGTGGCAGAGGCCAATGTCCTTGGTGTTGATTAAAAGTTGGTGATTTCAAGGCCTCTTCGAGTAGCGCAACTGTTCCAATGTGGGTTAGCTCTAGTGTGGCAACTTGGTTGCCCCGAACGAGAGACTGCCTACTGTACAAAGTTTTCCCTTGGTGGAGCGTTTTAGAGGTTTTCTTCAATCATGAGTATCTTATCAATATGGAATTATGAGTTTTGATGGCGTACTATGTTATAGACATTATTCAACAAGTCGTTGGATCCATGTACTTCAAAATTTGTTTGCAACAGCTCAAGGCTTGGGAATATTTCCTGTACAATAGTTTGTGAAGATGGTCGATTTATTGTTTTCCCTGACAAGGTTATTATATAAATTTGAAGAACGAAAGAGCTTGGAATGATATTTGACTAACTCTTGGAGGAATGAGATCTTATTACATAAGGCTAGATGGAGATACTGCTAGAATTAGATTGCCTTCCACCAAAAATGGGGGAGGAAGTGGTGGAGTTTTGGCAGCTTCAGCAGTCGCAACAATGGCTTGTCGTTGGGTGGCAGATCGAGTGATTTTATATGTCACCATGCACGATGAATCTGATAATAGATCTGTATGAAGAAGATATTGAAGCTTTAATAAATGAGATCGGTGATTTGAATCTTTGGTGGAGAAACTATGTTCTTTCATGGAAACTAGTAAGAATCAGAAGTCGATTCACACATACGGCGTCATTTTAAGGTTAGGAACTAGAAATAAAAGTTAAGGTGGTGGAGTGGTGCCTCATTGTGGTGGAGTAATAATTTTTATGCGATAAAGCATAGTGGGCCTAAAAGGTTAGCATTCCAATTTTCAAGTCATAGAGAGAATCAAAATTAATGTAAGAGTGAAAACACTACTACGAAAAAGGCATTTAATAATGGTTGGAAAAGATATATAACCACGCATGTCTTGGTGTTGTTATGTAGAGTGTTGTTGTAAATGTGTTACTTACAATCACGGTCTTGGGACCGTTGTAGTATACTAGAAAGTGCACACGATATCACAATGGTTAGCTATCTCAACCGTTGTGATAAACCTAAATGTCCCAAGTTCGACTATCTGCGGTGAAATTTTGGAGTTTATATTATTTTGGCGTTCAATATACAACCACGACTAGTTTTTATAACCGTTATCAAAATATATGATGTTTTAAAAAAAGAATTCTTTGCTTTTAAAAATATACACCCATTTGTTAATTGAATATAAAAACTTGTATTACATCAATGACATAATTCTATTAGGAACCAAACAACCTACAATGTACATATGAGAACATCAAACTATGCATAAGAAGGAGTTAAAGGGATATCAAAGAAGGGAAAAGAAATTTGAAAGGACAAAGAGATGTAATTATTCAATAGCTCGAGGTAGTTAGTCTCCCAGAAGATATTTCCAACTTCCAAGAGAAGAAAATGTGGAGATTTAAAGAAGCAATAATTAGAAGGAAACTTGACATGCGTGCAAATCTTTTGGCTTTTAGATTTTCAAAGATCAGAGAAAAGGAAGAGTCAGAAGAACCAATATAAAAGCTGAAAACCTCTTTGAACCAAAACACAAAAAGAACTTCATCTGAAGAAATCAGAGAAGAAGAAGAAATAAAATGAGTACTTTTGCTGAAACTCCATCTAGAGAAATCAAAACGAGTATTTCATCCAATGCTAAGAGAATAAAATATGATGTTCAACCTTTTTTGTAGAGGTCCAAAGTGTTGAAAGAGACCCTACTCTCGAACATTTGATATCCATGAGAGCTCTCAAGAAGAGGAGATCAAGAAGAAGAAGAAGGGTGAAAAGGCCAATCATCATCGATTTTGATGATAATGATGATGAAGTTGAAGCATATAAAACATGTACATTATACAACATGAACACAAACCGAACAACAAACAAACGGTAAATATGAACCAAACACAATATACAACATTGAACAAAAATTGAAACAAGCAACATGTATCCAGAAAAAAAGGAATGAAAATCGAAGATGAAGAGTACCGTACTTCAAAGATGAGGACGAGAACAAGAATGAAGATGTTGAAGATTTGCGATTCAAATGAACGAAGAGGGTAAAGATTTAAGTTCCCAATGAATGTATATGATAACGATACAGACTACGCTTCCGCTGTCGTCTCTGGTTCACTTGTTCGCTTAGGACACCTTATGAAAGAAATGTATAATAAGTTTTGTTTTAATTTATCAGTAAAATCTTTAACCACGATTGAGTCAATCCACCGTTGTTAAATCATTTTCAATTTATGTTTTCAATAATGGACTTAGGTGACACAAGCTTAATGTACTCGAAAAAAATAGAAAAAATGTAGTTGCTGGGAATCGAAGCATGTTACGCATAATTTATCACCTCAATTTTCAAGAACAACCATCATTAAATTACTTTTTATAATCACTGAGCACTTCAACTTTAACATATTACAACGATGAATAGGATACCGTTGTTACTTTGACTTTGTTGTATATACTTTTTGTAATAGTGAAATGAATTTGAATATTTAAAATAATGCATTTTTCCTTTATATATAAAGAGCAATTAAAATTGTTCGTGCGTAATATGCGGTGTATTTTCTAGACAACTGTCTGATTAAATTGGTCGGCGTTTGGTGCGTAACAAGACTAAATTATCTATTGTTAGTCAGAATACATATTGACTAATTCAATCCTAAAATTTCACTTTTGAAAAAGGTCTTTCTAATAAAAATTCACTTTTGAACCTTTCGTTATGCTGACGAATATCTTTTTAGAATCGTTTAATTTATAAATGACACATCCTCTCCTATCATAATTAAACATATCTAAATTTGATGTAGTGGTATGTTATGTCAATGATCTTTTGTTTTTTATTCTCTTCAATTTTCCTAGGAATGAATAGGTTAAAACTCAATGAATGTTAAGCATAAATGTTAGCTGTCCATTATGTAATTGGATCTGAACAACAATTTTCAAACCACCTTACAAGTTACAACAACATTGCAACGCGTCTCTATGCATTTGGGCTACTAATAATTGGTCATTAAAAATGAACTAGAATCAGAATGTCTCCAAAATAAACTAAATCTTGCAAATGAAATTGATCCATGTTGCAAGTTCTTGTCTTTTTTATTATGCTTATGACTTCGTTAATTTGTATTATTTGTACCAAGAGGATCCATCATCAATGGCAGGTGCTTTATGGTAGTAACACGTATTATAATTGGTATACAAATGGATGCGTTGCATTGGTTCTCTTTTTCTCTTACCACACTACTCCCATGTTATGGCCCCATCTCCAGCTGGTATCTCATGATGTTTTATTCTTTTTTTTTCATTATTAAAAGAGGAGTGCTAGCAACACTCTCTTTTCAACACTCTCTCTAACACTCACTTTATTATTGGTTAGAACATGTGTGGGTCCCTCATTTTGGAAATGAATCCCACATAAAGTGGTAGGACCCATACATGTTTGAACCAATAAGAAGGTGAGTGTTAGAGAGAGTGTTGAAAAGAGAGTGTTGCTAGCATTTCTCTTATTAAAAACACTTACTTGTTAGATTGCGGCGATTAATGATGAAAGAGACAAAACATGTAGTATCTTGCTTGTCAGCAAGATTTGTCATCTCTTTATTTAGCTCTACTTGACAATGATAATTTAGAATCAATTTACTAATTTTTTAAGTAAAAAATAATTTATTATAAGGTTTAATATTTGTATTTATTTTATACCTTATTTATATTTTATTTTATTTATGCATTTTTAAAAAAATATATTAAATTCTTTTAATGTTTAAAAATCTATAAACTCTTAAAGATTCAAACTGAATATTTTAATGTAAACAATCTTTAAAAAGATTTAAAAAGTCAATATAATCCTATAAATTATTTTAAAAATTTTAAAACTTTTTTAAATCAAAATAAACATATAAATATCAATCCAATACACTTCATACATTTTATTTATTATCATGATTTCTAATGGTATGATTTGTTGATTTCATAAAATAAAATAAAAAAAGAAAGAAGTAGTGGATTTAGATTTTACAGAATTTCGAAAAAAAATTAGGATAAAAAAATTTGTGATACTTTATCCAAACGTTTATAAAATTCAAATAAATATTGAGGTATTCAGATAATCACGATTTTTTTCCGAGCTTTTTGTTGATATCCAATTAAAATCTTTTACAAATCATAATTAAAATATGTCAGTTAAAAATTCATAAATCAATTAGGGTTGACAAATAGGCAAGCTTGCTCTATTTAAGTCCGTCAAAAATAAGACTGGACGGGACGCATATATCATAGAGGGTGGGTCGAAAATCTTGATTTGTCATATTAATAAAAAAGGTTAATATCACTTTATCCCCCTGCCATTTAGGCGTGTTTTACTTTATCCTTCTAAAAAAAATTATTGGACAGACCTTGCCAAATAAAGATTCCAAAAAATTTGACCCTGGACCAAAATTCCAAGAGAATCTGCATGCGCATGTCGCATTTTTTTATTTTTTATTTATTTTTAATTTCCACGTGGAATTTTGTTTTTTTTTTCAAAATTTGTTTTTTAATATTTTTCCCAAAAATTTGTTTTTTAGTATTTTTTTAAATTTTTTCCAAAAAAAATTTTTTATTATTTTTTCCAAAAATTTTTTATTGTTTTTTTATTATTTTTATTATATATAAATCTGCAGGTATTTTTAAATTCGTAGGTAAATTCGCAGGTAAATCCGTAGGTAAATTCGCAAGTAAATCCATAGGTAAATCCGCAGGTATTGTCAAATCCGTAGGTAAATCTGCAGGTTTTTTTTGAATCTGTAGGTAAATCCGCAAGTATTGTCAAGTTCGCAGGTATTTTTAAATCCGTAGGTAAATCCGCAAGTAAATCCGTAGGTAAATCCGCAGGTATTATCAAATCCGTAGGTAAATCCGCCGGTATTGTCAAATTCGTAGGTAAATCCGCAGGTATTGTCAAATATTTTTTAAAAACGTAAAAAAAAATTAAATTTTTTTTTTTGAAAAATAATATAAAAAAATAATTTCCACGTGGCAGTGCTGACTGTGCCACATCGCTTATGTGTTGTACAGTCAGCACTACCAAAAATGCCACGTAGGCAAGATTCTAAGAATCTTGGCCAAAAAAATTGATCAGGGTCAAATTTGATGGAATCTTTATTTGACAAGGTTTGTCCAATAAGGTTTTTTTAGAGGGGGTAAAGCAAAACACGCCGATATGACAGGGGTAAAGTGGTATTAACCCTTAAAAAAACTAAGCGAGACAATATAATTTACGCGAAACTACACTCCTAAAACTTAAAAGTGACAAAAATTCATGTTCACACGATTATTGCTCCCATCTACCAAAATTTGCAAAAAAAATACAATAGAGGAAGGACATAGTAAAAGATGCGAGTCATAAATCTTGACTTAGTCAATAAAAAATATTAGGTTGGATGAATATGCTAGGCAACTCGACCTATTTGTCACCTTAAATATGAACAATCTCACGCAACTCCATGAATTTTTTTTAACTCTTTCAAAAGCTTTTCTTTTTCTATTATCATGCTTATTTTGTTTCTTTCTATTTAATTTTTTTCATCTATATGTTTCATGCTATATTATTAAAACTCTGCTTAATTATAATTTTGATTTCTTTATTTTATTTACAAAATTAGCCTTTCAAATTCAAATAATTTTGATCCCCTCACATGTTTGCATCTATAGATTAACTATTTTTAAATTTTAGTTCACAATTATTGAAATAACATTCATTTTTGTTAATGCATTTTGGCTTATTCAAACAAAAAAAACTCCATTTTACTTAAACATAAGCAACACTTGTATGGTATGTGCAACATTCTCTCATTTTATTTGTAGATAATTGTATTTTTTATGAATTTCAAGTTGAATTCTACACACAAATCATCATCGTTATCAAACACAAAATTTATATTAGATATTTTCAAACACAAGAGCATATACAATTGTTACTTTCAGGAATATGAAATTAGAATTACTTTGTTATTTTTTTCAGAAACATTACAAAAAGAGAAAATCATCTACACAATTGAAAAGTATGAAGAAAATGAAAGAAGCAAAAGAAACTCCTAAAAGTAAGTAAAAAAAACTCATCAGAAAAACTTCACCATAGATAATGGAGACAAGAAGATGAAGTAATTAGAATAAGATAAAATGTCTAAAACAAAGAAAGTGGTATTTATAAAAATCCCTAGACATGAAGCCAAAATCACCACTCAACACCAACCACCAATAATCCTAGGTAGCTAGCTATATTCCCATGTCACAATGATCACCACCAAGAAAAGAGAGCGCCCCTAACTTACAAACTGTTGGAATATGATCGATGGTGCATTATGTCACATTAAACAACAAAATTGGAAAAGAAGAATAATCCAAATTAACATTCATCTCCTATGGAAACTCTACTCGCCACGGTTATTCACTAATGATGAAAGCTCTGCCCAGACCAAAAAAATAACTTAAAAGTATATGTAAAAAGATCTAACCAGGTATCCACAACTAAAAGATGATAAACAAATTGTATTACGCCGAATTTACTTCTTGTATCAGAAAGAGATAGGGCACCAATCAAAATCTAATAGAAGTTTAAAGACTTCTAGCCACAAGGGTGTAGGCATGGACCGTATGAGATTGCAAGCACCACCCTGACTACAACGAACTGGGCTTGGGAGAAATTGTTCTTGCCTGTGGTACATAACCAGCGTCACATCCCAAAGATGTATGAGACTCAAAGGTATGAAACCCAATAAAAAAAAGAGAAATTCATGTTGATATGTCATAATAACGTTAGAGGACGAAATATTGATTCAAACAAAGTCCAAAATGTAAACCAAAAGATGTTCTAATACCTTAGGAATAAACATTAACATATGTTATCAAAGCACTTGATCCAAGAAAACAATTGGAGAATGATCGTTAGATGATAGAACGCTTTATATTCTAACATTTTTCTTTATGGATGATGATTATTCAACCAATGATTTTAGACCTCCAAAAGTCCTTGAGAAATTCCTAAATAAAATACCAAAATATCAAATCAACATACACATAAATTTTTTTAATCTTTATACCTTTCACATCTTTTAGTCACTAATTTGGGAATCAAATCTCTACATCCTGCAAGTATAACTCCCAACCCGCTAAGCGTGAATACGGACCTAACTAAGTTGTCAAATAAATGTTTTTTATTTACAAGAAAGAACAATATCATTGAACAATTTATCCCTCCTACCATTGTATATTTAATTTTCCATGATAAGATAATTTATTATTTTGAAAAATATTATAATTAAAATTTAAATAAAAGTTCTTCAATAATTTAATTATTTTAAATTTATTTAAATAAATATCATACACACATAAATGTTATATACGTCTAACTTTAACAACACCATAAAGATGCAAATAATAGAAGAGTTAAAAAGAGTATAGTAACTAGTACTTCTTGCTTGGAAAAATCAATTAGGCCAAAATTAGTATTTTTGTAAAAAAATTACTTAATAGTTAGGCCTAGATTTCTTATAACAATAATACAAACTAGTAACAAACTCGTGTGTTCGTACGGGTTCTCGTATGAGACGCGCATTTATTTTATATGTATATTTTTTAATAGAAAAATATCTAGTATTTATAAAAAAAAATAATTGAATGTATAGAAAAATGTCTAATACCCGTGAAAAAATAATAATCGAATGTATAGAAAAATGTCTGGTACCCGTGAAAAAATAATAATTGAATGTATAGAAAAATGTCTGGTATCTGTGATAAAAATAGTAATTGAATGCATAGACAAAATTTCGGTGCCTGTGAAAAAATATTAATTGAATATTTAGAAAAATGTCTGGTACCCGTGAAAAAATAATAATTGAATGTTTAAAAAAATGTCGAGTACCCGTGAAAAAATAATAATTGAATGTATAAAAAAATATCTGATACCCGCGCGTGAAATGGTTAATAATTAAATGTTTAGAAAAAATGTCTTGTACCTGTAAAAAAAATTAAATATATAAAAAAATGCTCAATACCCATGAAAAAATAATAGTTGAATGTTTAGAAAAATGTCTGGTACCCGTGAAAAAATAATAATCTAAATATATAGAAAAATGTCTGATACCCGTGAAAAAATAATAATTGAATGTATAAAAAAATGTCTGATACCCGCGCGTGAAAAAAATAATAATTAAATGTTTAGAAAAATGTCTGGTACCTGTAAAAAAATTAAATATATAAAAAGATGTTCAATACCCGTGAAAAAATAATAGTTGAATGTTTAGAAAAATGTCTGGTACCCGTGAAAAAATAATAATCTAAATATATAGAAAAATGTCTGATACCCGTGAAAAAATAATAATCTAAATATATAGAAAAATGTCTGATACCCGTAATAAAATAATAATTAAATGTATAGAAAAATGCTTGGTACCCGTAAAAATATTTAAATCAATAAGATTTTTTAATATGAAATACAATTTTATTATAAAATATGTGAATAATAGAAGCTAAAGAAATGTAATAAAAAAATATAAGAAAGCAAATATTAGAAGCAAATAGAAACTAAATATTTGTCTTTTTAAGATGGAAGATTTTTAATATTTTAGATTATATTTGTCTTTTCAAGAAAAGAATTAAAAAAATATTTTACAACTATTGATATTATCTTTTTAAACATTTAGACTTTATCGTCATACTACCATTTTTATTTATTATTATTAATTAAGAAATAATAATTTGAAATTATTGTTTCTAAACAATATATTTATGTTTTTTTGAAAATGAAGAATTTTTCTTAAAAATATTATAGAAACTTCAAAACTTATTTTCTATATAGATTTCTTTTTTCTCTTCCAAAAATTAACAAAATAAAAATTAGTTTTTATGATAATAGTAGAATAAAAAGTTAATTTTTTTTAAATGTCTTAATTTGAAAAGAAGATAATGATCTAGGTCTATATTTGTTTTAAAAAAAAAAAATAGTATAAAAATATAGTTGAAACTTACTCTTTATGTTTTTCGTTATTAATTGATAATTATAAAAAAAATTAATTCTTATCAAAGTACCCGTAAAAATAATGATTTGTTTGCTCAGCATTTTTAAATATATGACAATAAATTTTTACTAAAATTATGATAATAAACTTTTACTAAAATTATGATAATAAATTATTATAAAAGATATTTATTAATTATTAATATGTTAGATATAGATGCTATTAATTATTTTAAATTTATTTAAATAAATATCATACATACATAAATGTTATATACGTCTAACTTTAACAACACCAAAAAGATGCAAATAATAGAAGAGTTAAAAAGAGTATAGTAACTAGTACTTCTTGCTTGTAAAAATCAATTAGGCCAAAATTAGTATTTTTGTAAAAAAATTACTTAATAGTTAGGCCTAAATTTCTTATAACAATAATACAAATAGAAGTTTAACAACTTTCCATTAAAATAAAACAAAATCCCCAAATTCATTTCCAAGTTATGGCCAACCTATTTATACACAGATACAGATACACAAACACAACAAGTAACAAATCACAAAATTTCTATTCATCAATCAAATCATTTCCATTCCCCAATTCATTCCTTCATCAATCCAATATTTTCCCAAATTCTCACCATGGACGAACCCTCCACCCCCAAAACCCGATTCACAGAAGAATCACTCTTACAAGCCACCAACACCAACATAAAAAACAAAGGCAAATACAGTCGCAGCCTCTCCCACGTAAACGACGAGCTCTACAGTTTCCGATGCTACCTCCGCTGGATGTGCGTCGATCAATCCAACGCCTTCACCGCCACTCTCTCCTGGTTCGTCTTCTTCATCTTCACGCTGGCCGTTCCCGCGGCCTCGCACTTCTTTATCGCCTGTCCGGATTGCGATTCCAGACACTCCCGGCCGTACGACGCTGTCGTTCAGCTGTCGCTGAGTTCGGTTGCTTCGCTGTCGTTTTTGTGCCTTTCGTCGTTTGTTAGAAAGTATGGGCTTCGGAGGTTCTTGTTCTTGGATAAGCTTTGTGATGAGAGCGAGACTGTTCGAATGAACTACATGGCACAACTCAATGTTAGTTTCCTCCCTCTCTCTATTATCTCCAATTGTGAAATTTTCTCTGTTTGTTTCAATATAGTTTTTTTTAGTAATTTAGTGTAATAGATGTAGCAAGTTCGAACTCCCCACTCTGATGTTGGATGTCACGCCTACCAAATGAGCTAGACGAGAATTGTTTCAATATTTTTCTTATATAACTTTCATATTTTTATTACACAGAGATCATTGAAGCTCCTTTCGGTTTTTGCGGGTCCATGTTTTATAGCAATGTCTGCATACAAAATCTGGTGGTACTCATCAGGAGGATCACATATTTCATTCTTAGGAAATGTGTATGTCAGTGATACAGTAGCTTGCATATTAGAACTCTGCTCATGGTTGTACCGAACCACTGTCATATTCCTCGTTTGCGTTCTCTTCCGTTTGATCTGTCAGCTTCAGATCCTACGGCTACAAGACTTCGCCACGTACTTTCATGTTGATTCGGACGTGCAATCGGTGATGTCGGAACACCTGAGGATCAGAAGGCATTTGAGAATCATAAGTCATAGATACCGACGGTTTATTCTATTCGCGCTTATATTGATTACTGGAAGCCAGTTTGTGTGTTTGCTCGAGACTACTAAGGCTAAATATGGTCTTAGTATCTACAAAACCGGTGAGCTTGTGGTAAGTAATCGCTTTCTCAAGTTGTAAATTGCAGGTTCTGAGTACAATATTTGTCGACAGTATTTATTTATATTTATGTATTAATGTAAACAAGTTGTTACGATAGTTTTTTGTACTTTGTTACAGCTGTGTTCAGTAACGCTACTTTCTGCACTGTCCATAATGTTCCGTAGTGCGACAAAGATAACACACAAAGCACAAGCGATCACAGGGTTAGCTGCCAAGTGGCATGTTTGTGCGACGTTAGATTCTTTTGATGGAGCGGACGAAGGTGGAAGACTATCGGCTCAGATTTCTCACGAAGTAATCTATCCTAGGGTTGGAACGGATGGGGAATCGGAGGCTGATGATGCTGGTGATGAAGAAGATGAAATTGATAACACAAAGTGGATTGCATCATATTCTTACAGTACTATTTCTTATCAGAAAAGACAAGCTCTTGGTAAATTTTTCACACCCAATTGTGATTTCTTGTGTTTTAAGTAAATAAATAAACATGTTTGAAGAACTATTTTTGATATTTTTTGTGCAGTAAATTACTTTGAGAACAATAAGGCAGGAATTACTGTATATGGATTCATGTTGGATAGGAGTACACTCCACACCATATTTGGTATTCAGTTATCACTAGTTCTTTGGCTGCTTGGAAAAACCATAGGCATTTCTTGAAGAATCTCTATTTGATTTCATTATAGGTTATGTATCATGGCACAATATAAATAGATGTTGTCTGTGAGCCACTTATCTTAGAGTTGTTGAACTCAATTACCGGCTGCTTACTTTGAGAATGGATGAGAAGATAGAAATAGGTCTTTTTCTCCTTTGTTTCCTGTTGTTAATATTGTAATCAACATTATGTTACAATAATGAAATGGTATTATAGCATTAAGATATTCACTTGACAGATATGCTAAGATATATTTTATTATAAGGACATCTCATTATTCACAATTTGAGAACATTCGAGAGAAGTGAAATTTCAACCATTATATTATTAAACCAATTTTTTTTTTTTATTTAACCTAGTTTGTGTAAAACATGTTGGATACAAATATTATTACTATAATTATAATTTTTATAATTTATTAAAGATAATCAAAATAAATATATGAAAAGTCAAATTAGGGGCATAGATCCTCTTCAGTCAAATTTACAAGAGATGGTGCAATGACTTAAAAATAAGTGAAACTCATTCCCTTTTGCGTTTAGTTCTTCATCCTAATACCTAATTTCATTTTCAAATATGTTCATCAATCTTTTTCCTTCCATTATCCAATTTCGTTTTCTTTCCAAATCAGTTTGATGGCATCTGAATCTCTGTTAGCATCTCAAGCAACTTCTCTCATTCAAGGAGAAGGATTCAATGTTATTGTGGGTTGGACTCACCACTTGTGACTGTCTGGACATCTCATAATCTAGATCGCAGGTTCTATGGATGTGGGTTGTACAAGATAATTTGTAATCCCTATTTTTTAGTTTGGCTATATAATCTTCTCAATCCCAAATTTCAAAATAATAGTTATCCCTTATTGTTTGTGTTACTCTGTTACGAGGAAGGAAAAAATGTGAATCTTTTCATCTTCTCCCATCTGCAACAATTCATACTGTCGACATAAAGTCTGCAATTTAACGACTTTGACTTTCTCACCTCCTTCATAGTACTTGACAAAAATATGTCATGCCTACTTCGGTGATTCAGCATGAGAGATCTTGTCAAAATTTGCCAAATCTACCGCCGACTGAATGCAATACACATCATTGCAATCTTTCTTCTTCGTCTCCTTGTGTGCAGTTTTCTACACGTCTGTTGGATCCTGAGCAAGCTCAGGAACACCGTTTTCGACCACTTCTAGGATTTCATAAAAACCAAACAAGGACTTCATTTGCTTGCTCCATCGGTTCCAATTTTTTCTGTCAAGAATTGAAATAGAATTCGGAATGCCATTAGTACCATTCATCTTTGCGGTGATTGATTAACAACCTACGATCTCAAAAACACATGTGATTCTTGAAAAAACAATCACAAACCTAATTAGAGTTCTAAACACCAATATGTTAGTGCTTGAGACACTTTTAGTGATGAGAGAAAGAGAGAATAAAGAAATAATGATTGATATTATTGAATGATAAAATTGAATTACATGATATCTATTTATATATAACTAATTAACTAACTAACTTGTATACTAAATAACAACCATAAATCCTAATAACTTGGGCTTGGGTTATCCAACTTGGATTTTATCTATCACAAGTTTCATGAAGAGGTTGAAAAACTATTGTTCGAACCACAAGAGTATTAGTTGATAAAATGATAAACTTAAAATATATTAATCTTTTTAATCACCACAATGTTATGAATAAGAATTTAAGATTCAAATGAATAAGATGAGGTTCATAATTGAGGAATCATTATAGAAAACTTGCATCAAAAGTCATACAAGATTGTGCTTAAACTCATTTGACAAAGCTCACATTAACCTTTTTGCTATATGCTTTGAAGGTATACTACAATAACATGTGGTAAAAGGAAAGATGCAATGAGTTGTATGAATAATATTACCAACCCAAAACCATACCCAATTTAAAACCAAAAAAGAAAAACACACATACACTTTTTACCTCATATATATAACACGTGTCTAACTGTTAACGAGAATTCAAGTTCTAGATTCTCGTTAATAATAAAAAGCACCAATTTTGCGCCATTTCTTGTTTCCACAATGGAACCCCTTCTTCTCGTTTGATCAATTAACCTCTCTCTGCATTTTGCAATCCCTCTTCAATTCTCTTTCACAGAAATCATAAAAAAAAAAATCCAAATTTTCAATTTCATTCTATTGATTTTTGTTCATGCGTGTCATGGAAATTGATACAATTCCAAATGAATCATGTTCGAAAGAGAATCTTAACCTTTATCAAGAGTGGTTCAATTATGCAGACGCAGGTTCATCTTTAAACCTAATTTCAATCCTTTTTTACTTTTGCATAAATTGAAATTTCTATGGTGTTGTGTTGCTTTTTATTAAGGGATATGATAAATGCATGTGATAATTGAAATTTTTATGATGATTGGGAATTTGGTTTGTTTTGTTAATGCAGATGGTGATGGTCGATTTACTGGGAATGAAGCGTCGAAGTTTTTCGCCATGTCGAATGTGTCTCGGCAAGATCTTAAGCAGGTTTTGAATTGTTTATTTTAGTAAGTGTATGGTTTGGCATTTAGAATAAAAAATGTACGTTTCAACGCCATTTTTGCCGTGAATTCAGAAACTAGAAATTTTAGCTTTAGCTCGATGCGCGTCTGTGGCATGTTTTGTCGTGCAAACAAACACGCGCTTAGTTTGTGCATTGTCCAAGTTGACAGTTTAGTCTCTCCTTTTCTGCACCTGTTGTTTTCTTCCTTGAATCTAAATTGTTTCTTTGGTGCTCCCCTTACCAAACTAAGGTGTGGGCGATTGCAGATTCAAAGCGAGAAGGATATCTTGGTTTCAAAGAATTTGTCATTTCTATGCAGGTTATTTTTTTCATTAAAATGAGAATCATTGTTTTATCAAAGCTTGATACTAATCGGTTTCTTGTTCTTAACACATTTGAATTGTAGCTTGTTTCTTTGGCGCAAAATGGATACACAATAACACATGATCTTCTAACTGGTGATAGTAAGTTCTCTTACTTCTGTATCTTTAGGTTTTTTATTAGTTAATGATTTTGCAACTACGTAGCACCGCCACGTCAGAATGAAGGCGTTTCAAGTGCCCGACACATGCCATGTTTTGTCTCAACCATGACACTAGAATACTTGGTTACATCCAATCACTTACATTTCTTAAATTATTACTTACATCTACGTGTTAGTATCAATATTGTGTCTGATATTTGTCTCTGCGTCGGCGCTTTATAGAATTGCAATGAGTGTTTTTGTTACATAAGCTTAACTTCTATTTCAGTTTTGAGAGATGTGAAACCACCAATAATGGAAGGTTTGGATGCATTAGTTGCGGTAAGTATTTTCATTTTTATGTTAATAATTTAAGCTGATTTAATTAAAGTAGTTATCGGTACATAATTGGCTTTGTTTCTACAGAAGAAAAAGCGCAAACAAAAAGATAATAATGGTAATATATATCTCTCATTTTATTGGCTAAGGTCATTCACAATTTCACATTGATTTTGGTTGGTTTCATTTCTCTTGAAATTCCATGTTCACTTAATTTGCAATAATGCAGTTAGTACTCTGCCACCGCCCTCGAATAAGTGGTTTACTGCAAAGTCAGCAAAAAAGGTACACATTTCGTCAGTATTATTACTCTGAATTTGTTACTGTTGTCTTGTTTCGGATTAACAAAATATGCCTTTTTCTCATATCGTTCTAATTTGGTTTCTGATATTATTCTAGACATATTCTTGAGGACTGAATATGCTCTTTATATTCTTTGCGAATTCTTTGCTATTGATAACTTTAGAGAAAAAAATTGTCAAATGCATTCGTAGAGATTTTTCACTTCTACACTTTGTGCATTATGTCCTTAGATGTCTGGTTCCTCTGTGACGTCAATTATCGATGGTTTGAAGAGACTTTACATACAGAAGTTGAAGCCTTTAGAAGTCGCATATCGATTCAACGATTTTGTATCTCCTTTATTGGTTAGTACACGGTTCTTGGTGATTTCGTGTAACTTTTTTTCCCTTCGTCGTGTTATGGCTGTGTTTTAAATATTGACAAAAGTATTCACTTATTTTTGCATTGAATTCTTGCAGACAAATAGTGATTTTGATTGCAAACCTATGGTTATGCTTTTGGGTCAATACTCAACAGGGAAAACAACTTTTATCAAACATATGCTTCAAAGTAGTTATCCAGGCAAGTTGTTTGAACCATTTTCAATTTCTACTCGAGTGATATACAATATATAATACAGATTTTATTTGCTTGTTTTCCTATTTATGACATTAGGAGCTCATATTGGACCTGAACCAACAACCGATAGGTTTGTTGTTGTCATGGTATGTATGAAATCTTTTACTCTCGATTACCAATTACTGCGGATAGATTCTTAGAAGACGGTCACAAATTTTCAGCTGTTAGATCTTAAATTGATTTCTAAGATAGCTTGAGTGCCAAGTTTAATATCATGAAGTGATTTTTATGTACGCAGTCGGGACCTGATGAGAGAAGTATTCCCGGTAATACTGTTGCTGTCCAAGCCGACATGCCATTTAGCGGTCTTACGACTTTTGGCACAGCTTTTTTGTCCAAATTTGAGTGTTCTCAAATGCCTCATCCTGTAAGTCTCTCTACAGAATTTTACCCAAAAAATGAGTAATTTCATTTGGAGCTTACTTTATCTCATTTGTCCGAAGTTACTGGAGCACATTACATTTGTGGATAGTCCAGGAGTTCTATCAGGAGAAAAGCAACGGTCGCAAAGATCATATGATTTTACGGGTGTTACATCTTGGTTTGCCGCTAAATCTGATTTAATACTCCTTCTATTTGATCCTCACAAACTTGATATAAGTGACGAGTTCAAACGTGTGATTTCATCCCTACACGGACACGATGATAAAATTCGAGTGGTTTTGAACAAGGCGGATCAAGTTGATACTCAACAAGTAAGATAACATAAGCCATTAATCTTCTTTTTGTTTACTTAACAAATCTTTGGCAACATCAATAGGGAAATCTTACTTGCATATTGTAAATGTGATTGTGTCCTAACGTCGCAGTTAATGAGAATTTATGGTGCACTAATGTGGTCGCTTGGGAAGGTGCTCAATGTTCCAGAAGTCATGCGAGTGTATATAGGGTAGGTCACTTCATATATACCAATTTTTGAATAAATAGGAAACGCTTATAGCATAAATGCTTATCTTATAAGTGCTTATCTTGAATGCTGTCTTTGATCCTTTGACTTGTTTTGGCAGTTCTTTCAATGACAAGCCAGGAAATAATAGTGTCAACGGTGTACTTGGCAATGAACTCTTCGAAAGAGAACAAGACGACCTTCTTGCAGATCTAAAAGACATACCGAAGAAGGCTTGTGATCGTAAAGTGAGTTTTTCATTTGATTAACTTTTTTTTTATAGTAATGATCTTCTCAACTATAACACTTATACATAATGTAGATCAATGAATTTGTAAAACGAGCTCGAGCAGCCATTATACACGCGTATATTATCAGTCATCTAAAGAAGCAAATGCCTGCGATGATGGGGAAAGCTAAAGCTCAACAAAAACTCATCGATAATTTGGAGGACGAATTCGCAAAGGTATATTATATATGAATGAATCCACCAACTCTGTATTTCTCAAAATGTTATGATATTGAGAAAGAGAATGAAAATTGAAATACATCTATTACAGGTACAAAGAGAGTTCCATCTACCAGCCGGAGACTTTCCTGATATTGATCATTTTAAAGAAATTTTGAGTGGTTATAACATTGACAAGTTTGAGAAATTGAAACCGAAAACGATACAAGCAGTGGATGAAATGCTTGCTCATGATATTCCTAATCTGTTAAAGTCTTTTAGAAATCCATATGGTTAAGTTTGCAAGAGAAATGATAAGGAAGAAAGAATGCATACATATCAGCATAGTTATGTACATGCTTTGTGACATATATGTGTATCATGTGGTGTATATCGATGTAATGACTTCACCATCATGGCTCTAATTGTTGAGAAGAGATTTTTTTTCTTCAATGAAGAAGCTTTATTATTATCATTCTACATCTACATTCAATGATGAAATTAAAAGAAAAATAACCAAAAAGAAAGAAAAGAAAGATATGGAACGTGGGAGTATTAAGTATTTTTCTTTTAGATTTGAAAATCTAGGTAAAGATGTCTTTTAAAGAATATTAATAATCTCATAATCTCTTATTCGGTCTGAGTAAAATAGTAATAAAATTATCAACTAATACTCTATTTTAAAACGAAAATATTTTTTATTTTTATTTTTTATTATATAGGTCACCGTATAAATATGATAAATTTGTGTCATGTACTCAAGTACATGTTAGTGAGTACATGTTAAGTCAGTTTAGTTGTTAGTTATGCAGAGACATCACATTCATACTTATTTAAAAACTTAAATTTCAATTCCGAAACTATTTAATAAAAAACTCTCTAGAATATTACATTTTACAATTTTTACATATACTGAAAAAATATTTGGCATATTTAATTAATTTATGTGAATAGTCATAAGCTATCTTTGTATATAATGTATTTAATTTTCACTTTTGATATTCCAGTCATTTAATATTAAGCCTTCAATACATTTTTTAATCTTTTACTTTTGTTAATTTATTATTTTACTCTTCTATTTTTTTGGTTTGGTGAATTTTGTAACATGACTAAAGAGATTTATACATACCACCCATCAAATTATACATGCCACCTCTCAAAGATATGATTTAACCCATTATATTCTTGCCTAAAATTAAGGGGGGCAAACGGGCATGCCGCCCCGTTTAGGTCCGTCCCGCGAAAAAATGGGACAAGCGGGGCGGACATATTTGAGAGTGCGGGTCTAAACCTTGCCCCGCTCCGCAAAAAATAAGGACGGGGCGGAAAAGTCCACGGACATTGAATCTTTTAGGCCTAAAAATAGTAAAATTGTATGAAAAAGTTTATGTCCGTTAAAGCCCGCAAAAAACAGGACGGGACGGAATAATTAAAGGGAACGGGCCTAAAAGCTTGCCCAGCCCCGCGAAAAAAAAGCGGGTAAAACGGACTTTCCCTGCGGGCCGGACCTGTTTTGCCACTCCTACCTTAAATCACAAAATTTTAAAAAAATCCCGGATGTTTAGAAATTTTCATGAGATTTTATCGGAAATTTTAAAAAAATTATTGAATTTTTCAAAATTTTCAATATTTTTTGCAAAATAAAAAAAATTATTGCATTACCACAAATTTGAAATTCTAATATGTACCGAAAATTTAAAATTTATGATAGTACAAAATTTTGTTTTTATTTTTACCGAAAATTTTAAAAATTCAACCGAAAAAGTCACTCTTCACCCACCACTAACTTATGCAAAGTTAATTTTGAAATAACACATAATGTGGGAGATGGCCGGTCTCAAAGTTAATTTTGAAATAACACATAATGTGGGAGATGGCCGGTCTAATTTGGGGTGGTATGTTAATTCCTCATTGCTGAGAATAATGTGTCCAATTTTAATACAGTTACGGCACCGCCTTAATCTTAACCTAATCAAAGAAAACCTCATTATTCCACCACTTATTATTCCACCACTTGAGATCCTTCTTCAAGGCTTTGAATTTTTTCTTTGAGAGTAAAGCTCATCCAACCAAGGAACAATCCAATTTTAATTAACTACAGTAGAAACTCTTTAAATTAATACTCGGTAAATTAATAAACTCTCTAAAATAATAAATTTGTCGGGTCCCGATTTGGGCCAATGTAAAAAATTGAAAAACTCGATAAAATAATAAGATAATAACTTTTCATGACATCCCTTTATAATTTTTGGTCTTAAGAAAATCATAAATTAATAATTCATAGAAACTGAAAAAATAATATTACACTATTGAAATATGATTCAATAGTTGTATGTTTTCCATTAAAGTTCAAAATCGCTGCAACGTAATTCTAAGAGGCATAAACTAATTTTTCTTTTTGTTTGGTATGTACATTATAATTACTTAAAAACTCTTTAAATTAATAATTATTAATTTATCGATAAATTAATAACTCTCTAAATTAATAAATTTATCTAGTCCTGACATTATTAATTTAAAGAGTTTCTACTGTACAAACAAAAATCCACATGTGTGATCATACAATGTTCAACAATTTATCTCCAACATCGTATATTTTATTCTTCACAAATAACTATGAAGGAAACCTACTCCAAATCATTCAACAATTTACCTCCGACATCGTGTATATTTTTTAAGTTCTTACAAAAAAAAAAAACTCAAGGCTATTTTAGAAAGAGCTGAACAAGAACTTTTGGTTGTGTGAGATCGAGATTATCTCTTGAGCCTAATGAAATCTCTTCATGATATAAACCCTCATGCAGTTTTAAGCAAACAACTTGACCTCTAAATAATAAACACACATAGATTTCTTACAAATGAGGAAGGGTTTCATTCCTAGTAAACAAAGAGTGCCAAGCACTTGGCCTATGAAATTTCATGCTTTTGGGAGAAACATGAAGCAATCAAATTTTTACTAAACCGATTGCAATGCATACAATCTACTTATCGTAACTGTGGTCGACACTACTCATGCATACTGTGGAGAAGCCATAGCATAATCGAGTTCAGAAGAAATCACAACTTGCATGTTCAAGATGATTCTCGACAAAGAGTGCATATGGAGATGTAAGAGGGTACCGGGATTATCTGAATCCTTTGTATCGACTGCAGAGACTTTGGATGCAATAGTTCTGCAGCCGCTACAGAGGTTCCAAATCCTAAGGAAAAATAAAACGACTCAGCTTAAATGATAATAATATACACAATTTATGCAGACCAAATCACAACCCCAACAAGAAAATTTCTTCAAAACAACATAAGTAGTTGCAAAAGCATGCAGCGAAACAGGACATTTTTAAATTGGATCACATGTGATAAGATTAATCTAATACATTCATACACAACAAAGAAAACTGCCAATTTGGTGTTTCTACTGCTAGGTTCCTATACTAATGTTGGTGCGGAATCTATGGGGGGGAAGAAATGCCGGAAACAATTGAGAGACTCATCATGAGGAAGAGTATGCATGTTCTCCATTTCCTATAAGACATACATCTTGATTCGTATTACATGCATCATCACTTGGGCTCTTTCGGAAAATGTAGCTTGATAAGTGTTGGAAGTTCTGCTAACTCAACTTGAGGTTTCCCAAGTAGAATACCTTTTAATTTCTCATCACAGTTTACCACGTTTTTGTTATTTGGATCCTGCTCAAGCAAAGAAACAATCCATCTTTTAGTCAATCAATTGAACTTACTAATCATACTAAAATAAATACACCAAAGCCAAGACACCATAGAAAATATGGCGGTAACCCCCAACTTAAACTTGAAACTGGATACACGCATTTTATAAACTCATAACTTCACATATGAGTAAGCTTAATAAAAAAAAACATATAACTGCTCAATAACATCAGAAAGAGGCCTTCTTTATTGGGGAATATTATGTTGAGTGTGTTTACATTGCATTGCAATAGGAAAAATGTCAAGGAGCTTATTTTGATCTTATTTGTCAAAATTATTTGATTTTGATACATGCCAAAAAATTTATATCAGGTACAATAAATAGCCATACAATTAAGTGTGTAATAGAAAAGCGAATAGACTGCCATGTTAGTGCCCGACTTTCCGCTATTATATTTATAAAAACCATCTCACACCGATACATTAAGAAAGACTAAAAATACAAAGGACGTTATAATACACGGTTTCCCTCCCAATCCCAAGTTTAGAGAGCTTGGATATCTCCCTCTCAATCCTTAAACAAAAAACTGAGTCCCCGTCCCTTTGTCAAACTGCCCTATTTATTATGATTCACAAAACACATAAAACTATAAACATATAATCAAAACTTCACACATAACTGTAACACATCATAAAAACATCACACATGAAAACATAACTTCCACATAACTGACTTTAGAAATTCCTAATGAGGTCTAACATAGTGCATGGTTCAAACAAGATCCAGATTACAAAGTAGTGAGCTCTAAAAGTTAATGACCTTCTTCCACTAGCATAGTTTTAAAAACAATCTCACACTAATACACTAATAAAGACTCGAAAGACAAAGGACATTATAAAACACAGTTTCTCTTCCAGGTTTAGACTAGCCTAAACCAATGCTTACTAATGCATCAGCGCAGTCAATAGCAGATTATGGCGGTTAGTGAAAAGGTCCTTGGTTACTAAAGGACACACGATCGCAGAGAGTTCGAGGGCGTGCAAGGCAGGCTACCGCACATAACCTAAAATTTGTCAGGGCCTCATAAAATCTTTGTGATTGTTAAAATGAGGTTAAATAGGGCCTCTTAATAGTACCATGGCTAACCTACACATGGCCACCAAAAATTTAAAACAGCTCAGGTCGGTACTATAGTAGCTTTTACAGCGAGATAGCTCCATAAGAGCCCTAAAGATTTAAATGTTTGGACTTTTTGTTGGGAGAACTTTAGGAATTTCACAATTGAAAAACACCAAAACAGTGTTAGGGTTTCTCCACTTTCATTTCACTCTTGTTCCTATCATTTCTCACCCTCTTCCCTTATCAGTCAGAACTACAAGTTCTTGAATATCCCAGCCCCATTCCAATCAATACCACTCCACACATTAAGAAGTGAAACAAGTATCAATTTGAAAAGCAAGGTTTCAAATTCAAAGTAAACCCCTTTGAATTAAGAAAACAGAATAATAACAATAACTTTAAATCATTCGTATACAGGAAATTACTTTGATGTGAATCAAAATTACATAAAGTTGTAAAAATTAAACAGAACCTGAAGATTGTTGGTTTTGATGTAGGACCAAACGCGCATGAAACAGGTTAATCGAGAAGTCTGAGATTGACCGACGAAGTCTCTGAGAGTGGAAGGAAGGTTAACGAGATCGATCAGGTTTGCAAGTTTTTTAGGGTTATCGGTAACAGCTTTCTTCATTCGCTGAGGAAGCATTTTTCAGTTCAATACACGAATTGTAATGGCTATTACTGCGAGATGGGTTTTATCAAAATTTGAACTTGAGAGGAAGAGGAAGAGGAGTGGTGTAATGTTTGGGACACCCTACAAACAAAATGTGCAACTTGATTTGTGTTTTGTTAGGATTAGGACAGAACGATAGATGGAAAGAGAGTGGAAAATGGGATGAAAATTTAGTTGTTTGGTAGGAGTGAAATTTAATAGGAAGAAAGAGAAAATAAAGATTTTATGAATTCCTATATTATTGTGGATGTTAATATATTTGTGTTTTTTTAATCAAATATTTGAGTATGATATATATTAATGGATCAGTTATGTTTATTTTAACCATCAATCTATATTATCACATTATGCTTAATAATATTAGTCCATGTCAGAATTAATTTTGCGATATGAGTCTATTATTTATTAGACAAACTCTCAAAACCTAATAAACAATAAAACAACATTGTGTTTCAATAATATATGTGAATATCATGTATTGATATGTGTTTAGACTATAACTCATGATATATGATTATCTATGTGTAAATGTAACATCACCTCTCAACATAAGCTAAATCCACATATCATGTTATAAACGATCATATCTTTAAAGTTATTCCTGGTCTAGACCTATGAGACCCTCTCGACACTTCATATATCAACAAGCAAGTTATAAGTATAATAGACATTGTAATATGTGTCGTATTGTTTATTAGACAATCTCTCAAACTAATAAACAATACAACAATATTGTGTTTCAACAATATATGTGAATATCATGTCTAGATCTGTGTCTAGACTCTAACTCATGATAGACGATTATTTAGGTGTAAATCTAACATCAGCTCTCAACATAAGTTAAATTCATATATCATGTTATAAACTATCATGTCTTACAAAGCATAATCACAAGTTATCCTTGGTCTAAACCTATGAGACCTTATCCGCACTTCATAGATCGACAAGCATTATACAAAAATAATAGACATTAAGAAAAAATATGAAATATTAAATTTGTTTATCAAGTCTCTTAAGTTGAATGTTTGTCGCGCCGCGTGATTCTTAAAACATGTCCCGCCTCGAAGAGACACTAAGTCCCTCATGAGAGAGTATAGTTAGCCCGAAGAGTCTAAGTCTTCTAGGTTGAATTGTATATAGTCTAGATGGTGATAGTATAAGTCCCTCAGGCGAGACATTTTACTTACATAGGTGAGACTTCCATCAAGCCCTTAGGCAAGACTTGTTATCAAGTCTCTCAAGTTGGATGTTTGTCTCACCTCTTAGGCGTTATTCTTAAGTCATGTCCCTCCTGAGGAGACACTAAGTCTCTTAGGATAGAGTTTATTTAGCATGAAGAATCTAAGTCTTCTAGGTAGAATTGTATATAGCCCGACTGATCACACTACAAGTCCCTCAGACGAGGCGTTTTACCTACTTGGAGAAAACTTCCATCGAGTCTTCATGCAAGACTTGTTATCAAGTCTCTCAAGTTGGATGTTTATCGCGCCTCTTAGGCGTGATTTTTAAGCCATTTCCCGCCTAAGTAGACACTAAGTCCCTCAAGCGAAAGTTTAGTTAGCCTGGAGAATCTAAGTCTTCCATGCATAATTGTATATAGCTCGACTGATGAGATTATAAATCCCTCAAACGTGGCATTTTACCTACTTGGGCGAGAACTCCATCGAGCCTTCAAGAAAAACTTGTTATCAAGTTTCTAAAGTTAAATGTTTGTCACTCCTCTTAAGCGTGATTCTTAAGTCATGTCTTGCCCGATGGTACACTAAGTCTTTCAGGTAAAAGTAGCTTACCTGCATTATCCTATAGAGTGCCCATGATCTTCCCCATGAAGTTCGGCGTAAGAAATATTTCCTTGAGAGGCGACAAAGATATTTTCTATGAAGTCCAACATAAGAGATGTTGCATAGATAGGTGTCAATGGTTTTCCCTATGAAGTTCATCATAAGAAATATTGCCCTGAGGGGCCGCAAGGATCTTCGCTATGAAGTCAAGCATAAGAGATGTTGCCTAGAGGGGTGGCAAGAGGGGCATAAAGGATCTTTGTTATGAAGTCCAATATAAGAGATGTTGCCCAGAAGGAGGCAATGATCTTCTCTATGAAGTTCATCATAAGAGATGTTGCCAAGAGGGCGACAAGAATCTTCTCTATGAAGTCTAGCATAAGAGATTTTGCCCAGAGGGGAGACAAGGATCTTCCTTATTAAGTCCATCATGAGAGATGTTGGCCATATGGGTGGAAAGTATTTTCTCTATAAAGTCCAACATAAGAGATGTTTCCCATAGGAGCAACAAGGATCTTTGCTATGAAGTTCTATATAAGATATGTTTCCTAGAGTGACAACAAGGATTCTGGCTATGAAGTCCAGTATAAGAGATGTTACTTAGAGGGACGACAAGGATCTTCACTATGAAGTCAATCATAAGAAATGTTGCCTAGAGGGGCGACAAGGACCTTCAGTGTGATGTCCAACATAAGAGATGTTGACCTGAAGAGTGGTAAGGATCTTCACTATGAAGTCCAACAAAGAAGCATTTTCAGGAAAGAATATCATCCCTACTATGCATTTAGAACTACTTCCCTCAAGACCAGGTCACCTTCCCGCATCTCTCTCGGTTAGATTTTGGAGTTATATCGCTTTGCCACCATGTGTTTGGCGGTGAATTCTCGGAAATAGGCAACTCCCTTCACTTCGCTGATCAGGTCTGCTGCGCATTTTAAGCCTATCTCATTCGCCTCTTCATTAAACTGGGATCATCACCATAAAGGTGTGTTGACCTCTACGGGTAGCACAACGTCCGCCTCAGTATATCATGGAAATAGGGTTTCCTTGGTGGTGGAGTGCGAAGTGGTGTGATACGACCATTATAACGCCCTAACCCTGATACTTATATATATAAAAAATTATATGTTGATTAAAGTGTTACCAAATTCAAAACATCTCATCTTTATTCAAATAGTAGCGAAAAATTAAATTAAAATACTCGACCAAATAATGTTTGTTCTCAACTACAAAATAACATCATAAAAATTCCTCAAAAGATTAATTAAAATCCAACAATTAAAACAAGTTTCTCGGCTCCTATGTTACATGATCAAAGCATAGCCACTAAATAAACAACGGAACTAAATGGAAATAACTTCAAAAGTTATCTTCCACTCACAGCAGCAACTCTACTCCGGAGTATTTGCAAGATATCCATGGTGGATAACATCAAAGCAAAGGGGTGAGAATTCACATCACTGAGATAAACGACATAAGCTAAAATGGAGAATACAAACATCTACACATATATTACAACATTTACACATATTCATTCTCACACCCAATCCATCAACATACTCAATACAATCACATATTCATTCATTTAAATTATGCAATGAGACTCATAACATCAACTAGACTCATATGCATATGGTACCATATCATCAATAATTGATTCACTTAGGAATCAAGTTCACCTTTCTCGAACCTCAAACTCCACCCTGCTCGGATTTGGGACAAGTCACCAATCCACCATGCTAAAATTGAAACTTGACTCTTTAATCAAAGGGAGACTCAGAGACCTTAGTAGATTTATAACAAGATATGATGGTTAGGGTTTGCCCACAACGACGATAAGTCTTATACAGTGGTGTTTTGAGATAATTTAGGAGTTCTACTCACGTGAGGTGAGAGACTCTGCTGATGATCGGTGATGCTTGGTAGCAAGCGTGTAGTTACAGACAGTCATGTGTTGAGACTCTAGTGAGCGTTTTGCTATTTAAGGTGTAATGAATGATGTATGACTTAGAGTCTGTTCCTTATCCTCTTGATATTTAATGCCAAGTTGGACCATTCACAAACCAACCATTGTGATTTTACAAAAATAAAATAAAAAATTAACATTTAAAAAAAAATAGCAAATACTAGATTTATTTTTAAAAATGATAAAAAAGAATTATTAAGAAAAATATTTGATCTCAATTTTCCAACCACACCATTCTTACACGACGCCAAAACCCACATCCCCCGTCGACCCGACCCAACACACTTTTCTTCTTTCTTTCTTTCCAAGCAAATTTTCCACCATTTATTAATTTCCCCTCACTTTCTCTCCGTTCTTCCTCCAAAACCACCGCCCCAGTTTCATAAACCCTTCCCCTCTCCAACCCCTTTTCCCAACCCTCTCAATTTCTTGTTCTTCTTCAGCCATGTCCATCTATAGGGTACTTTCTCGAGCTTCCAGAAGCTTCACGCTTCTCTCTGCTTTGCAGAAGCCACAACCACTCTCCACCACTTTCTTCCATCAATTCAGTTCTTTTCCTCATCAATCAGCTAATAAGGTATCTCTATTGTACTATTGAATACGAAAAATGTTATTTGTTTTCTCAATTTTGTATTGTAGGGTTTTGCTAGGGTTTTAGGATTTAGTCATAAACCATAAACCCTAGATTCTCTCTTTTTTTAATATATATTATGTGATGTCATGTCTATGAATTATTCAACTAAGTTTAAATTTATTGCACCCTAAATTTTCTTTTGCTTTTTTTTTTATGTTTTGGGTAGGAATTATTGAACTAAGTTTAAATTTAGGGTACCCTTAAATTTATTGTACAACATGATTGTATGACCCAAGTGGTAGGTACTTAGGTTTCTTGTACATTTGGTCGGGTTCAATCTGTGGTTGGTATGTATGGAAAAAAAATATTGGGAGCGTGGTGTGAAATTGCTGTTGTAGTTAGAATACGGTTATTGCGGTTGCTGGGATGCTCACTGTGGCCATTGCAGTGTGAATTTTAATTGGGAGGTGATTTAAATTAACCATTAAAACACTTAATGTTAAGATTGTTTATTGTATAGCGAGTAAATCGGGCTTTGGGTTTCTGAAATTTTGAGTTTTGATTAAAATACTTGAAAAAACATGGGCGAAATTGTCTGATGCGATTTCTAATGGCGGGCGGACCGCAATTGTGGTCCGATGCGGTTGTGGAGGCTACTGGATCAGCAATATTGCGGACGCAATTGCAATTTATGATTTAAAACCATGGTTGGGAGAGGTTAGCCTCTTAAATGGATTTCAACTATTCAGAGCAACCGTGCAGTTGCGTCTGGGAAAACATTGGTTAACAGAAAACCTTTAATTTATTGTTGCTGTATATTCCTAGATCGTGTTTTCCCCTTAATTATCTGTCTGAGTAATTTTAGTTTTCATTAAGTTCTCATTAAGTTCTGTGTGATTTCTAATGTTCCAGGTTATTCCAATTCAAGCCAATTTGTTTTGTCCTTCAATAAGTTCATCCTTGACTCCAAGATTTGGATTTTCTTCCTCGGCCTCATCGGAGTCTTCAAAAACAAGTGAAGAGGCTAATGCAACTAATCGGAATGAAGAAGATAATGGTGAAGATCAAACGAAAGAATCAGGTTAAGGTTTATTTCAGAATCTCATTTTCGATGTCAATCTGTCAACAGAAAGTGTGGAGAGTTTAAACGAAAATGTGTTCATTTTTTTAATTCAGATTC
This sequence comes from Vicia villosa, assembly GCF_029867415.1. Taxonomy (NCBI): domain Eukaryota; kingdom Viridiplantae; phylum Streptophyta; class Magnoliopsida; order Fabales; family Fabaceae; genus Vicia; species Vicia villosa. Next base: position 114,772,893 of record NC_081182.1, on the reverse strand, counting down.
AGAGATTGAATGTGATCTATCCAGAGACGAGTTAATTAAGCTTGTGACTGAGAAGGAAGCACTTTTGAAGTTGAAGCACAAAGAGATTGAAAAAATGCAGGATAAAGTTTTACGTACTTACGCAGAGATGGAGAATGTCATGGACAGGACTAAACGCAATGCAGAGAATTCAAAAAAGTTTGCTATACAGGTCTATGTTTTGACATTTTTTGTTTTGTGATGTAGCTGTCTTGCTTCCTAATGATTTAGTTTCGAGTCTTTGCTCAGTGGTTTCTATTGTGATGTAGAATTTCGCCAAGAGTTTACTGGACGTTGCTGACAATCTGGGAAGAGCTTCCTCAGTTGTAAAGGAAAGTTTTTCAAAAATTGAATCACCTAAAGAATCTGATGAAGCCGCACCACTCCTGAAAACGCTTCTGGAAGGTGTTGAAATGACTGAGAAACAACTTGCAGAGGTATACTATTCTACTTTATGCTGTAGCTCTTTAGTTTTGTTAGATTCAAAGCTAATCTATGTCCACTCTTTTCTGAGTCATTTGATTGATTTATATTTATGTTAAGTGATAGAAAATAGGTGGATTCTGAAAGTTTGATTGTGCTGGTTTGAATTTTCCTTATCCTCTTTGAGGGTTCAAGTCTTGGTTGTCTAGTAAATTAATGAAAGCGCTTAGAAGACTAGAAGAGAACAAAAGAAAACTAGGAAATCACACACCGTGTTTGGTTGTGTTATGCTTCCAAGAGCATATGAATACGCTTCGATAATTTATAGATGCGATCATTCAATTTAAGAGTAAAGTGTTCCTATTACTCATCCAACAAGTGTTAGGAATAGAATCAGAATCTCAAGAGATTGAGATTTCTCTAATATACTAAAATCCCAATAGATCATCGACACACATAAAAAACCTTAGATGTGCCCGTCTGTTTAATTATGAGTCCATACATCTATACCACTAAATATTCAAGTTATTAAAAATACTTGTAATAGTGTAGTTTGAATAGTATAGAGTTAATAGAATTAGCTGCATTGTAAAGTTAAAAAAACATAAATAACAACAATCTTGTAAATTGACGACCATGTTTTGGAGAGTAGACTGGTTGCATTGTATTATTGTTTTCTTGAAGAAACGTGCTTCAAATGGATAATACGGTTTTCAATCCTATTATTTGTTTACAGGTGCTTAAAAAGCATGGTGTAGAAAAATTTGATCCTACAAATGAACCATTTGATCCAAACAGGCATAATGCCATATTCCAAATACCTGATGCTTCCAAGCCTCCAGGCACTGTTGGAGCTGTTCTAAAGGTACTTTACATATGATCGTATGTTGTTATTATGATTCAGTTTTTATTTTACGATTTCAAAATTGGTTTTGACCTTCAAAATTGTTCGTGTTTTCTATTTGCTGGTGTTAATGTCTTTTCAACTAAATTTCAATAGTAATTTATGACAAATGGCGTGTGTTTAGGTCTAGGTTGATGTGTCATTATTTATGACAAACTTTCTGTTTATTGCATCAAAATGCTGATTATTTTCATTTTATTGTCAAAGGGCATGTGTTTTCCAAACATTTTCTATAGGAGATTTTATTTCCCTTTGTGTAGCAATAATAAGCTCAATCATGCTTTTGGTCTTGTTTGATTGATAATTTATAAAAATTGTAAACCCTGCCATTTGTCATTTCATTCCATTCACAATCTTTCTCCATCTCATACCATCAATTAAAATAATAGTTTTGCATGTGAATGAAAAGGGATTACTTTGGTTATATTTGCAGGCAGGATATATGCTTTATGACCGCGTACTTCGTCCAGCAGAAGTTGGGGTAACACACGAAGTTGAGGATAACAAAACAGATGAATGATCATGGCATGAAGAAATGCCTGAGTAATTGGGTACTTATTGGATATCATCCAATGTCTTTTAATGTAGTTCACACTCTAGTTCTCTTTTGCAGAGCTATAATTCGTCAATACGGAGAGGACTATTTTTTCCCTTTATATTATATCCGGAGTTCTTTTTTAATAATCATAACAAAACAGTATCTGGATTTGATTCCATGAGATTTTGGTTGTATTCATGGTATTTATTTATTCATTATATTGGTACCTTTACATACCCCACATATAATTCAGGAGCTCTCTAGTTTGGTCTTGTGTCCCTTTCTGTTGCCAAATCATGATTTGTAGGGGGAGAAGATCAGTCATTGTAAGATTTTAAGTAAGTTTTGAGGTGATGCAACCGTTTTATTTTTATTTTTCTGATGTTGTTCTTTTCTTTTTTTGTTTTGTTTTAAAAAGCATCTAGCATGGTTCTTGCCCTTCCATTTTATATGGGAAAAATACTAATAAGTACCCTAACAGGGTGATGAGTGCTCTTTTTTTATTACTTTTTTTTTTAATCATTTTAAATGTGTGGTGACATGCTAGCTGGACGGACCTCTCCCTGTATTGCTAGTTTGTAATGGTCATTTTGGCTGACCACTTCCAAGTGAAGAAGTTGGGTTATCCCTTCCCGCCCCCGCCATTAAAAAAATCCTCATCTTTAGAAGTGTGCATCTGAACTTCATAAATTGTCCAAAAGATGAATTAGAACATAGTGCTTGAAGGACTTGGTTATGAAGCCCTATTTGAATGCTTGGTCAAAATTTGAGATTTTTGTGACAGCTAGATAGGGGTGTTCAAAACCAAACCAACCCAATAGAAAACTGCAAACCAAACCAAATCGAAACCGTAAAAAACCGCATTTGGTTCGGATTAGTTTGGGTCATCTTTTAACAAAACTGCACGGTTTGGTTCGGTTTGCGGTTTATATTTTGTAAATCGAACCAAACCGAATCAAACTGCATTATGTTACAACCTACCTTTTATTTAACTCACATCCAACCCAGACTTAAATCTATTACACTTTAGCCTTATGATTACGAACAATTTTCTCATCCTTACACATATGATTTTAGTCCTGATCTTCTCAAATCTCTAATAGCATTATCGCGCCTTCTTTGCCACATACATCTTCCCTATTTTTCTATAATATCTACTCTCTTATATTCTTTCTTTTTCACCTTCTCACTTTTTGAAAATGTTCCCTATTTCAGTTTCGTTTTTATCGCACATATTTTTCTCTAATCTCTCAACTCTTTTGTTTTTTCTTTTTCACATTCACTAATCTCTCTTCTCTTCTATTTTTTTTTTCATTCTAATAATTTTTATATTGTTTTATACTATTATTTTGTGTTTATTATTTCACTTTTGTCTAATTTAATTTTTACATACTAAATAGAAAGTTGTTGTCAAAATATGACGAGTTTTGTTGTTATTTGATAGTGTATGAATGTCTAAATACAAAATTATGTTGTCATCTATATGTATATATGTATGGCTCAATAAAATATTTGTAAAAAACCGAACCAACCGAACCGAACCAAATCGCATTAGTTTGGTTTGGTTTGGTTCGGATTTTTTTTAAAAGCCAATCGAACCAAACCAAATCGCACGATTTTTTCTCTTGCGGTTCAGATGATTTTTTTCGTCAAAACCGCTCAATCTGCACCGCGAACACCCCTACAGCTATAGCTAGATGTAGGTTTAAAAATTCTGAAGTCTCAAGATTGGAGTAGAAAAAGTGTCAAACCAAAAGAATTACGGATCATATAGGATATTGTAATATATTGTTTATATATTGTTTATGATGTGCAATTTTGAAGTAGACACCTTGGTAACACTACCAAGAACAATTTATTTGCTCATGGTAAACTGCAACTTTTTGAAAAATCATCTTTCTAATGAACAACAAAAGTTAATGAGCATGTTTGAAAATTATTTTTCAGACAGTAACCAAAAAATAACTTATAGACACACCCTTTCACTTTTATTGTGTGAGGCCAAATGAACAATAATATAACAGACATAACTTGGCCAAATGAATAACAATGTAATTGGCGCAATGAGGATATTTTTGTAATGAGCACCTTACATATATAGACTGACAATATTTCCAAACACGTTAGCTCGGCCTAGGGGACCAAATGAGGATATTTTTAGGACGATTTCTCAATACACCCTAAACTCTCTTATTTACCGCGCGAAATTTTAAAGTTGTCCTAATTTTCGTAGATATATCTCCGGAAGTACCCTTTTAAAAAAAATTGGTTTCTTTCGTAAATGCATTTACGGAAGCGTTAAAACACAGTGGAACTTGAAATTTTCCTAATTAATTGGAAAAATACTCTCTTTTCAACCCCTTCTGTAGATACATTTACGGAAGATTTTATGAATTTAATTAATTTGAGATTTTTTCAATTTATTGAGAAATTAATTTGAGATATATATCTACGGAAGATTTCATGAACTTAATTAATTTGAGATTTTCCCAATTTATTGAGAAAATTAATTTGGGATATATGTCATGAACTTAATTAATTAGAAATTTTCCCAATTTAATTTTTCCAATTAATTTGGGATTTTTCCAATTAATTTGGGATTTTTCCAATTAATTGAGAAAATCCCAAAATTTACTATGTTTTAATGCTTCCGTAAATGCATCTACGGAAAGGTTTCGTAAGTGCAGATACCAAGAAAAACAACGTTAACAAAAAAAATAGATGTTTCTGGAGATGCATCTACGGAAACACGAGAATATTTTTGTCATTTCGATGGTACGTAAGAGACTCGTGAGATGAAAAATTGTTTAGAATCCTATTGAATTTGTGAGAAATACATAGAGTAATGAATATCCCTTAAATCTAAAGACTAACAATATTTTGAAACAAGTTAGCTCGAACTAGGAGACCAATGATAATTTAAAAAAAATAAGTTATTATTATTATTGTTAAGAGTCCCACATCGGACAATATATGACATGAACATGTCTTTATAAGTGGGGCAATCTTCACCATACAAGCCAGTTTTGTAGTGTTGAATTAGACCCAACCACATTTTTTAACATGGTATCAGAAACTTATTAACTTATTAACTATTTGCATCCAACTACTTGGTAAAAAACTAAAACTCTTTTTTCTTAGCTTTCATATTCTAAATCTCCTACATTCCACAAGTCCAAAGCAGCCGAGAAAATAAAACATGCCCAAGAGTGGTAAAATATTTACACATACTACTATTTGTCTACACTTCAGGTACCAAACAGCCTCAAATCATTCATAACACATAATGCAACTATGCTGATCTACACTAGTTGCTGATGCTTATATAGAGCACTAGATAAGAACCAAGTACTTACTATATACAAAATCCTAACTACATATCTATGTGAATATAGGATTCCAACCCAAGGGATATTATAATTCCAAGATTCTTAGTTTATGGACCACCCACTGGATCATCACTGTTCTGGCCACTTTCAGCATTGTTTCCTTGGAAGTCCAAACCAAGATCCACCTTACTCATGTTTGAATCCTGCAACACCAATAGATATATGTCAACCAATGTTAATAATGTTCATTATGATGTTAATGTTAATATATGTAAACCAATGACTGAAGCAAAAGATAAAACTTGAAGAACATCAAGCCATGTGCGCAATTTGAAAGCAATTTGAAAGAGTAAAGCATGATACAAGAGACATGTTCAAAACCATTCAAACCAGAAACGGAAAATTTTGGTTATTTTACCTTTGAGTCCTCTGAAATTTCATTCATATTCAGCTTCCTGTGCACCTCACGGTTCACAATTGTCTGGCTAGCTGTCAATTGGTCACTCTCGATTATGGGTTCATTTTCAACCTTTTCCACAGCTCCCTTTTTCTGTTGTTCTTCAAGCACTGCAATCTGCATCAAGACATTGATGTCCAATCTCACTTATAATGAAAAGCAGTTATTGAACTTCAACAGTAATCCAACAGAGACGGTGATTAATAATAGTAGACATGACACATATTTTCTTTATTGGTTGTTCTTTTACCAACTCCAATTAAAAAATATAGTTATTAACTGATTCACCGACATACAAAATCACACAAAAATAATGTGGCAGGTCCTATGAATTACTGACACAAACACACGCCCGACCTATGAATTACAATTTCATTATATTATCCCCGGTGTTTCTATTTTCTTCTCTAATTCGGCTAATGTATTGTTGTCTGTAATTCTATTTTCTATCACATAGAACACAACCCTCTTTATATCCAACAAAAACAAAGCCTTAGATGAGAAGATTTTTATAAAACAAACATTACAATCATGTTATAGCATATGTTGAGTATGGCTCATATAGTAAGAACACAGCGAATACAACATCAACAAGATATCTTGTTGTGACTCATATATATGTAGACACTGAAGAGAGGTAGGGGCAGGGAGCCCCTGCCTTTGTGTTTGGACCCAAACATGTCTTGGACCCAACTTTTTGTTGTGGGTAAGTGACTGGAGGTGCTGTGATAGGAAGCTAATCCTACCAAGACTATCAATTTAGGGTTCAACAATTAAAAGAGAAAGACATTAAAATAAGCTAAAAAAATAGAGATAAAAAGATAACTTTTGATTTCATTGATACTCTAAAATGTGTCAAAGACACTACATATATATAATAATGCTCCTAATGGATAAATAAGTAAAAGCCCAAAAACTATTAAAAGCCCAAAAACTATTAGGAATATTCTAGAAAATATAATAACATCTAATACATCAAAATACTAATAAAACTAATAATGAATTATTCTATTAAGTCTCCTATCATGCTGGGACAGTAGCTTCCACAGTACAGTTTAGGGATCTTATTGTAATATGAATTGTATTATTATATATATTGCTTCGCTTATAGGTTGTAACACTAACCCTAATTCATTGCAGAAATAAGAAGGAATTATAGCTGCAGAGGTAGACATCATTGACCAACTGTGTTAACAAAGAGTCAAATATCAATCGTATTCATTGTCTTTTAATTTCGTTTCTCTTTAATCTTCGATACCGATAACAGCCGTAACAGCATAAATCATGCCTATAGTCTCATTTACTTAAAAAAAAAGTATAAATTCTAATAGTAAATGATAACCACAATCTCCCTCCACCCTAATCACAAACAAACCCTAAAGCTATAAGTAACATAACAAGTAAAATTCAATCATATACTCAAAGAAAGCAGCTTCTCTTCTCAGCTTAGTTCTAAATTGCATCCGACACTGCCCTTTTAGCCACAACATACATAATTTAGAGTTCTCAGCAATGGTATCACAACTGCAATTGCAACAACATCCACCATATTTGACCTCATTTTGCAGCAATACCAAAATTCATCGCGTAACCACAATCGCAATTTCGAACACAATTAGTCAGTACCTCAAATTTAGAATCAAGAGTAAGTACCTCAAATCCCAATTCACCCCACATGCATAAATTCCAATACAATCCAATACAAACCCAATCACATAACAATAGCTTTCTCCATGTAAATCCACAAACCCACCAAAACATTACAATAAAAATCAAAACTTTACAACACCAAAATCAAACCCCAACTAAATAAAAATTGAAACTTACCGGAGTATAACGAAACTTCCTTCTGGGTGGCTCATCAGAAACATCACGGGCATCCTCAGCGGAAGAACGGTTAGCAACCGGAGTCCAACGACGGAGAAGCAAACGCGACGAACCATTACTATTTTTGTTGTTGTTGTTGTTGTTAAAGGAAGAAGGAGAAACATGGACCCATTTCTTCTCCCATTTCCTAACAGGACCACTGAACACAGCGGGTGCACCGTAGCGAGAGGAAGCTCGACCCATCCTAGTAGAACCCACCGTCTCCATTGTGTTGTCGGTGAAATGGAACCGAATGGAACAGAAAAAGGGTTGTGTAGTAGCGTCTTCACGCGACACCGAAGAGGTAGTGAGAAAGTGACAAGTGAATTGTTTGTTGTAGAAAAAGGATGTGTGGTGGAATAGGGATTGTTGATTATAGAGATGGGTGCATCAGTGTCGTCAATTTGTTTGTTGCAGTCAAGTCAAGGTTCTCAGAGGAGCGATGGTGACTGCAGAGTGAGGGCAACGGTATCCGCGTGTAAAGTAGATAGCTTTACCATTATAATTAGCAACGATAACGGATCGGGTCGGATGCAGATTTCACATTATCTAAACATGCATTCGAAATCAGCATCCGAACTCAAAGACCGTTCATGTAACAAAATAACACGCACGCCCACATTCGTTAGGTTAGGGTTTTTTAACCCAAACCTGAAACCACAACAAAATATATAAAATACTATTTTCTTACAATTTTCCACAAAATATATATAAAAACGGGTGTAACTTCGAATTTCAGATGTAAATTTCACACTATCCAAACTCATACTCGAAATATCAGATGACGCCAAACCCAAATCTAAACCCAATCATGTCAAGTTTAGCTGCAGGTGGATCCCGCGGATATAGGTCGGCTTACTATCCCTATTTAGTATACACACAAAACTAAAATAGCTGTAATTAAGTTATTTCAAATTAATTATTATTTTTAATACAAATTTTAAAAGAAATATTTATGAGCTTGTGGCCTAAATATGCTTATACTTCTTCTCAACCCACTTGTAGGCACTTACTATTGTTTGAATAAGTTGTATAATCCATTAATATAACTCTAATAAAATCCATGTGGGACTAACATTGTATAACACGCCTTCCTTTTAACTGTATGTAAAGATAGAAAAAGAGCAATAAAAAACATGAATAATTTAATTTCACAACTTAATAAATTGACATAATAAAAAAGCAATCATGTACCATTTGTATACCTTGAGTAATTCTTAGGAATCAAAAATTTTGAGTACCACTGTACTTAATATGAAATTTCAACTACAGATCCAAGTTCCAAATGATTTGAATGTAGAAATGTACCCACACTATATGAAAAGGGACAGATCACTCACTTTAACCTCTATCTTAGGTTTAATATACGACCATGTTTGCAGATAGAAAACTACTGATACGTCTAGCAATGGTGATACATTATTGCGCTCATGCTATGGAAATTGGAAACCACAATCCACTTTCAAATGTTATTTTGTTACAAGCAAATAACATGGCTTTCTTTTTCTTTTAATTCTTGAATTGTATGCAAAAGCTTTAATAATTACAATCAACAACAACCTTAAACATATGAGCATTATCATAGCACATTAAATGATCACAATTAATTAATTACCTTGATTTTTTTAGTCCTACTTTGATTATTTAATTCGTTGTGTGTTTGTTGAGTTTGTAGAGAATGAAAGAGTTCTTCCATGAAAAAGTGTTTGTTGAGAATGTAAAAGTTCTTCCATGAAAGAGTTCATCCTTGTTGTGATATTTTCCAACCCTTCAACTGTTACTGGCAAAAAAAATAATATTACTTATATAATGTTAGTCTCACATCGATTTTATTAGAAAATTTCTTTACCCACCTCCCTATGGGTGGTCACCTCCTGCGAAAAATCAAAACTACCCCTGCTTCGGAAGTTCATTTCCGAAAGCGTGTTTTTTTAAAAAAATTGACTTACTTCGGAAGTTCATTTCCGAAACAATTATTTCGGAAGTTCACTTCCGAAATACTGCGATTTCTGCAGATTTATCAAAACACTCCCCCTCCCCCAATCATTTACCCTAAATCAAAACAAAAAGTGGCAGAGGCGAAAATTTGTGCAAACAGAATTCCAAAGCTGCATCAAGGCTCCAATCACACTGCTAAACAACATTCAAAAGCCCTCAATCCTAACACTTTGTAAGTTTTGAAATTTTTAGATCTATTATTCAAATGCATGTTATTTAGGGTTTTAATTGCATAAATGATATATGGCTAGGTTGTTAGTAGTATTTAGGTTGTTTAGAAGCATTTTGATTTGGTTTGAAGGTTGATTTAGGGGTCTGCCATGGAAGTTGCAGGAAATTGCATCGCAGGGGTGTTTCGGAAGTTCATTTTCGAAAACACCTCCATCCCAGTTTTCGGAAATGAACTTCCGAAATATATCAGAAGTTCAAATTTTTTTGTTTTTTATTTTGTCTCGCATATTAATCGATTTCAATTGTTTACAGGAACATGTCTTCTAGAGAGGGCGCTAAGGGAAGAAAGGATTCTTCAAAGAAAGAGGTGAAAGAGGTGAAGGAGGTGAAGGAGGTGAAGGAGAAGAAGAAGGTTTCGACCGACTCTACTTCTCGTTCCCAGGGGGCCCGGGGCCCGGATGCTCAAGCTCAGTCTTCAGGCGTGAGAGTCGTGATCAACGCTGATGGTTCTGAGACTGAGTGGGATGAGGATTGGTATAATTATCTTCATTAGGAGGAGTTCGCTCGTCGGGAAGAATAACATGTTTTTTTTGTTTGATGTGTATTTTGCAACGCTCGTCGGGCAGAATAACATGTTTTTGTTTTGTTTTGTTCTGATTTCGGATTGTATCGCACAGTGTATTTGTATTGGATTTATCATGTTAGTTTTTGGAAGTGGTAATCGGGGTCGGAACATATGACGGATGAGGTGGATGTCTGGAGGAAGTAGAACTGGAGATACGTCCACCACGAGACAAAGTAGCCAATCAATGTAAGCTATAGTTTATGATTATCATCTGGGGACGTCATTTCTAAAAAATCAAGATTAAAAATAATAAGATTTTTTTTCCAATTTTTTGTAATGACGTCCCCTGATGATAATGATAAATTATAGCTTACATTGATTGGCTCCTTTGTCTCGCGGTGGACGTACCTCCGGGTCTTCTTCCTCCGGACATCCACCTCCTCCGTCATATGTTTCGGCTCCGGTTACACCTCCTCCGTCATTTGTTACTTTCAGTTGTACGCATTTTTATTAAAATAATAAATAAACCTTTTGAAATTTGGAAGCCTTTTTTTCTCCCCACCACTCTCTCATCCCCACCTACCCGTGTTTAACAATATGTAACTTTAATTTTATGTAATATTATCGTTGTAATTTTCACCCGATTAAATAAAGCGAATTGTTCATTTTCTTCTGTCCAGACCTATTTTCGGAAGTGCATTTCCGAATTCCTCCAAGGGGGGTGCGCTCGGAGATGAACTTCCGAAACACCACATTTTCTGAAAAGTGACTTTATTTCGGAGATGCATCTCCGAAATCAATATTTTATATTAAAAAAAACACGTTTTCGGAAGTTCATTTCCGAAAACACCTTTTTTCCAAAAAAAAGTACCGTTTCGAAAATGAACTTCCGAAACAAGGGGTATTGTGGTAAATTCACCAGGGGTGGGCAAGAAGGTTAGGAGGTGGGTGAAGAAAAAACCTTTTATTAAAGTTATACTCACTATTTATATAGATTATTCAAACAATTGGGAGTGTCTAGGTATGGGTTGAGAAAAAGTCTAAACATATAAGGCCACAAGCCCAATAATATTTCTTTTTAAAATTTATATTAATTAATAAGTATTTCAAAATAAACTTAATTGAAAATTTGAAATAGTATTAATTAATAAGTATATTGAAATAAACTTAATTAAAATAATTAATTATTAATCTAATAACAATATAAGAAAGTTGTTTACTACCATAATTATTTAATTATCCTAATTACTCCATCTAATTCTCATTAATTTATGCCCTTAATTGTCATTTGCACTAAGTAGTCATGACTACACAATAATTTAAATAAATAATTCTTCAAATAATAAATTTTAAACCATTCACATACCAAGCTCATTATTTCTTATAAAAATGCATCGTGTGTGACATTTTCCATGGCTTATAAAGACATTGAGCCACGTGAAACAAACCTAATTTCAATTTATAGATTGCATTGGAAACACTCATAAACCTTTTACACTTTCCTTTTGATTTCTTCTTTTGCTCTTTTATTTATTATTTATTTCCTAAATATTTTCTTTCACGCATCTAAATAATCAATTGTGGCCTCTTCCATCCCACTTCCATAATTCTTCACGTTTTTTGCAAAAACAGGTTGGCAGTCCATCTATCATATTTATGTTCTTCACTCCGCATATTTAATTACTGTGTTTCCAATTCTTTGAAAATTATGTTGTGGTAAATGTGTTATCATATTCTTTAATTTTTGTTATTATTTAAAACGATTTAAATTACATAGTTGATTCTGATATATAAACATTTTCTTCTTCATTTTCTATTCCTATTTTATTTTTCATCAATAGATTTTGTTCCATTATCGTCCAGTTTCGTTTGATTTGAAATTCTTGCAAATAAATTTTGAATCAAAGGTAAATCGTGTTTGATACTTTTGAATCAAACCATATTTTTGAGTTTTTTTTCTTTTTCATCGTGCAATAATTTCTTTCCTAATTTTTTAAATTTTCGTATCAAACCTGTATGGTTGATTTGTTCCTTTCACTGATCTAACTCTTGCATTTTGAAATTTAGGGTTTTTTGCTTATCTGTTGAGAGATTAGTACTATTGAAATTGTCATGTGGTTTAAGAAAGTTTTAACTTTTTTTAAATTATTTTTGTTTGCAACAAAGTTGAAGTTTCTCATACCACAAGTCTCTGCTTTGGGATATTCACATTTCTCTATAGCGCCTCAATCATCTTTCAGTAAACTCGATGCTCCGTTAATTTCAACATTTCAACAAGCTGTAGTTATTTTCTATCTTTTAGTCTGATTCTTGATTAATTTTTTCTTGAATGAAATTGTTAGTGAAATTTGTTAACCTTCTTTTGTGTTCATCACTGTCTCTTCAATTTGATTAGTAAATTATATAAAAATTGAGTAGGAGACAAGAATATTATGCCGCTCATGAAGCCCAAATTGCTCTCTTCCTGGTCATTATAACGAGAAATAACGAGAAATACTACTCTAAAAAATACTATAATTTTCTAACATCGGTTGTATGTCTATCTTTATGCAGTTTTGGTTTATTTTTGCAATTGTTCAATAATTGAGAAAAATGGGACAACTTTGGCAACATTTCGTAGGATAATATTTAAGGAAAGAAAGAAAGTTGGTACAAATTTGGTATCCACTCAATAAAATATTCTCAGAATTTCAAATGATTACTCCATTTGCCCTTTTATGCTTTTTCAGTTATCTAAAGAATGATGAATCAAATTATCTGCAGATGAGAGATATATTATAAATATATGGATTGTCAATTTCCCTTAGTTAAATTAAGGTGAGATTGATCCCAAATTCATGAAATTACATTTGCTTCATTATTATATCAAATGAGTTATAAACTTCTACTCCTTTCTCAATTGAAATGGTTAGTGATTTGGTTTCAATGCATATAGGATAGGGGTGTGCAAAAATATGGTTAACTGAACCATATATCTAAACTGAATTGCATTGAACCAAAAAAAACATAAACCATTTAAATGGTTAATGAACTGAATCACATATTATAAACAATCTAGTTAACCAAATTTAAGTTTATAAACCAGTTTAAACTTCTTTGAATTGTTTAACTATTTTATTTTTTAATTTCCTTTTACAAATTTTCAAAAATTAAAAAAACAACTCTCTATATATTATAAAGGCTAAATATAACAAATTTAATACTATGCTTATTATATGGTGTCAATTTTCCTTTCCAATTAATTTGTTTGACTGAAAATATAAATAAATTATTTTTTATCTTGATTAATCAATTCTAGGCACGTAATTAAATTATTTCATTAAATTTGCGACGTGATTTTTTTTCTTTCCTGTTAATTCCAATCTAATAACTAAAGCACATTAAATCCCTTAAAAAAAAAAACCAATGTTCGCAATGCCTCTTGCGATTTACCGTCTTCGTTTTTCCTACTGTTCACTTTGTTTTCTTTCAACTCCTTGCCACCAATAGGAAAATGATTCACCCACACCACTTTTTAATTTCTTCAACAATTTTAATTCTCCCAATCTTTTCTTTCTTGCAAGCATAGAAAGTCAAGAACATTTAAATTTCACATTTCTTTTCACATAAATAAGCAAATAAAAAACAATAAAAAGAATTGACTGATGAAATTTGATTTACAATTTTTATTCTTATTCTAGGAATAGAGCATAAGCAGATTTATTATATATATAATGAGAGATGAGAGGAATAAATATCAATCATTGAATTCATCAAGAGAGAGAAGGTTAATGCATTAATGTGGCTATTAATTTCTCTTTCTCGATGAATCCAATGGTATATATATATATATATATATATATATATATATATATATATATATATATATATATATATATATATATATATATATATATATATATATATATATATATATAGTTATCAAGACTTACTCCCCATCATGACCATTGATTCTATTCAATCTAATGGCTAAAAATAATAAGTAATTAAATGTGGAGAGAGAAAAAAATACTCATTAATTTTAACCATTAGATTGAGAAGAATCAATGGTCATAATGAGGAGTAAGACTTGATAACTTACTCTTGGAGTAAGAATATCCCTCCTCATATATATATATATATATATATATATATATATATATATATATGAGGAGGGATATATTTACTCCAAGAGTAAGTGTTGAAGACTTACTCCAAATCTTAACCATTGATTATCATTAATCTAACGATTATAATTAATTTTTAAATATAGAAAAATATTTCCAAAAATAATTAGATTAAATGATCAATTAAAACCGTTAGATTAATGAAAATCCATGGTTAAGATTTGGAGTAAGTCTTCTACACTTACTCTTGGAGTAAATATATCTCTCCTCTATATATATATATATATATATATATATATATATATATATATATATATATATATATATATATATATATATATATATATATATATATATATATATATATATAATGATTTTTTTAAAATAAAATTTCAAAATAAATTGATTGTAAAACAATTTTTCATTTTTGTAAAAGAAAACAATTTTTCATATAAAATTAGTTTACAACTACAAACTAGTTTTAAACCAATTTATATATAAAAACTAGTTTAAACTAGTTTATAACTGAATTGAAACTGTTTTAATAATTGTTATCAAAATAAGTCTCAAAAATCACATAACATATAATTGTTATTATAATTATTATATTTAATTGGTAGAATTTTGTGAGGATGGCATATTTTCTTCATGTATTAAATTAGAAATGAGATTTTATTAATTGGTAGAATTTTGTGAGGATGACACATAAACATGAAGCTATGTGATGATGACACATAAGCAAAGGCTAGGATTTTTGTCTAGGGTTATCATCATGACAACCCTAGACAAAATATAATGCATTAATATTTCTAATTGACAATATAAGGGTATAATTGACAAATTATAACATTAAACTATAAAAACAACATTTACATAGAACAAAAAAATTCTTCTAAAACGAGTCTTAAAAAGGAACGAAGGGAATAACATTTATATTAAAAATTGATATAATATTTGTTTCAACAAAAAACATGAGACAATTATGATATATGGAAAACACAATTTTCTTATGAAATACTCAAATTTGTCATTATTTTTATTTAATTTATTTAATTATGTATTAAATATTTATAAGAAAGATGGATAAAATCATATAATATCAATAGAATCCATAAATTTATAATACAGAAGAATTTTAAAATTATAGGCATGCGCTGTAACACCCCTTTCTAATACCCCAAATATTTAACATATAATCAGAGAATAAGCATGCATATAATTCAAAAGGGCGTCACATCGACGTTTTCAAAAACTGAAAGCTTTTAAAACGGACAACATTTATCCACAATATACAATACACCTGGTCATTACAAATAACACCTAAACATTTAATTATAATTCATACAGAATATGCATTCACAGCGGAAAATACTAAAATACTCATGTATTCTATTAAATGATTCATGTCCCATACCATGATCATAACTCAATAACACTCTCAATATATAATAAACCATAATCAGAATATTTGGCTTAAAGCCTCTCAAACAACAAGTAGCCAAATAAACAAGTTCACAAGTTGTAACATAATACATAACCAAATAGAAACATGAGTTCAACACGCCTAGTCTACCCAGTGTTACATGACCAGAGCATTGACTCGCTACTTAATCATCAAACAAACTCGGAAGCTCTCCGACTAAATCTCGTACGAACTACTAATCGCCAGAACCTGCATGTCGCCAAACGAGGGCAACATTAAAACAGAAGGGTGAGAATACAAATCATTATGAAGAAAGTATAATAAGATACAATGGTTAAAATCAACAATTATAGGAATACATTACACTTTGCCTAATCATGTAAAATAATACTAATCCATATATTCACATATATTAAGCATTCAACAAGTATCAAGAGTATGATATTCCAATTTCAATATTATATTTCCAATTATGCACACAACCACAATTATCACATTTTCACACATTTAACCAAGTATGTATCCAAACACCACCCGTTTCAATTATCAAACTCATACACATATCACAACTACGTCAATTTCACATATTCAATTATCACATAACTCTAATGTGACTCAATGCAAGATATATGACACTATGCATGTGGTACCGCAATGTGAACCCAAAGTTTCACCGCTTTCCGATTCAATATCTAGAATCCAAGCCACGCTTCCGATCCGGACAAGATCAAAGCCCCTACGACTAATCCATATCAAGGATTAACGTCTGCTACGTCTATTTCCAATCAAGGATCACCGTCTATCACCATGTGAACCCACAATTTCACCGCTTCCACAATAAAGCCGACTATGCCATGAATGTATGTACAATTACCAACCAACTATGCAATTAAGATTATCCCATCAATCTTAACTTACCGCATACCAACAATAATTCAACTCTATGAACTATCCGCCAATTGTACACAACATTCACCACACATATATATCATTCAAATATAAGGACCAATAATCAATTACGATTCACAAAATCCAAACAATGTTATTCCCATTAATCACCAATTCTCAACATATATATACACGCATACATGTCATTTTAAACAATCACATAATGATTTAATCACCTACTGCCAACAAAAAATATTTTTTTATTGAAAAGAATGCCACACTAGCTTTCTAACGCTTCGAACGGTACTCAAAACGGATTTACAGTTTGAACGTTATGAATTTGTAAAGTTTTAACGAGAATGTAAACACCGACATCATAAACTGACAACTCTAAACATGTCAGAGTTACGCAAAATAATTAAAAGTATGACTCTTAATAACTCAAAACAACTCTGATAACTTTGTTGACAACTCTAACAACTCTATTGACAACTTTAACGAAATTAAAATAACTTAAATTGGCCATATAATCCATATATCCACTCTCACTCAAAACTTCTAATAATATTATTATCACTAATATTAAATTATAATAATAATTATTATTATACTAATGAATCATTATATTATAAATTTAACAATTATAGAAATTGTTCTATAATGTATCGCTACAGAACATAGCAATTTTTATCCTCCAGTCAATTTATAATCTATCGCTACAGTATATAGTAGTTTCTATATTCAATTGTCATAGGCTAATGATTCTCTCTTTCACATGGATGCTATTTGAACCATGTTGAACAAGATAAGTATGTGTGACACTTTTTCTATATATCTTGTATTGTTGGGAACCATACAACACTACATTAAATTTTATGTCTATTCAAATTTTCAAATTGAAATATAACAGTCAATCTTAAAACACAATTAATAAATAAAGTTCAAGTTTTCTCAATCTCATACCATCACGTATGTTGCAGTATATACCATAAAAGAAACATAGGAATTGGAACACAGTATCGCAAGCTGCTACAGTAGCAATAGAGTAAAGTGATGCAACAATTTTAGTTTCTAAACATATGTGATTCTCAATTTCTCCAATGTACCGACTACTAACATCTAAACATGTTTTCAACATCAATTTTATGAATTTTCAACAAAATCTAACATGTCAAAAACCTAAAAATTGAAGAGCAAAAATTCCTAAATCATGTTTGTCTACCAATTGACCCAATCATACTAACCCATAATAATAAGAATTCCCCCCCTTACCTCTTCAATTTCTCCTCCAAACCCTAGCTTTTGCTCTTCTCCTCTCTTAGCCTCCTTTCTCCTCTTCCTCTTCTCTTGAAATGAATAAATGTTATGGTATCTCTAACTCTCTCTAAACCCTTACTATATTAATCATATTGGGCTTAACCCACATAATTCCACTTCTAACTAAATAGGTCCAATTCGATAAAATAGAGTAGTTCAATAAATTAAATAAACACCAATACACACAAAGTTAATTAATTTAATTAACTATTATATCTCATAACAATTAAATAATTATTTAACACACCAAGTAAAATAAAATAATATAATAAAATAAATACGGATAAAATCCTCTAATAACTCAATGTCTCATATTTCCGGTCTAATCTTAATTACTCGAAAAATTCCCAAAACTCTAAATATTAACTCATTAATATTTCTAATACTAAAAATATTAAAATTTTCGATTAAATATTGATCCGCTATCCCGGACTAATACTGACTAAATCGTCCCAAAACGCGAAAATTCAATAAACATCAGAAATGACTAAATCAAGCAAATAATTATTAAAAATACCAAATAATATAATTACTAATATAATTAATAAAGATATTAATAAAAATCGGGATGTTACATGCGCGACGGGCTGAACCTAAATATTTACTTAAATTTAACAAATATTAGAGATCATATGTTTAATAACTTCTGAATTACTATAGCATATAACTTCTAAACTACTACACAAATTTAACAAACATAATATTATTCAATTCATTAAATTTAATCAAATTATTAAACTAATATGTTTTTTTTGGTGTATAATATGTTTTATTTTATAATTTTTGTTAATAGAAATTGTAAAATTAAAATTATAAACAATTATAAATATTATAGCAATGCCCGACGGGCCAAACCTGTTTTTCCACTACTACAACTTGATAAATTAAATTAATATTTATATGACAATCAACATTGAAATTTTTTTCCTGTTAATTCGTATAAATTAATATACATTTTTAACCATAACTATATAATATTTATTTAATATTTATATCGATTTTACGCGACCCGTGCGAACGCACGGGTCCTTTACTAGTTTATCTATAAAAAATATTAATTAAGAATAGTCATCAATGTAATATCATTGAAAATAATATATAATAATATTTTTGTCCAACTCATCAATGCTATGTCTGCAAAACTAGAGGGGAACTACGGAAATCCCAAGGAAAGTAAAGTTTAGGAATCAAAAATCTGGCTTTTAAAGTGGAGGGACTAAATGTTAAAAATCATCAAATTAGGGGAACCAAAAATGCATTTAAGCCAAATATTAAAAATCCCACTTATACAATTGCAAAAGTAACTGATATAATCTGATAACACTTGATTGAGATAAAAAGATTTCTTCGAGTTTAATTAGAATTTTTAAGTTTGAATTCAGTTTTAGGTACGCAGTAGTGTTAAATCTCTTGAGGAAAAATATTGTCGTCAATTATGGTCCTCAAAGCTTTGTTGTCTATTATGGTCTTCCCCGACTCGAGAGTTATTCACTAACATTGCGCTAAGATGATATTCAATTTATACCAAAAATAAAGTAAGGCGGTGTTATACCCCAAAATTTGCCCGCATCTTTTTTCAAGAAAACTCCAATCTGAAAATTAAGAGTCTCATATAATCATGGATTTTATTTCAACAAATATCCTGACATATGAAATACTTAGTTTTTAGAATTTTTCTTATACAGTAATTTGGCTTGCAGTTGAATTTATTCTTACGCAAACGCCAAATACTGTTTATTACTTCACACATGCTATTTATTTATTTACAGATAAATAGTACTCACACAATTGGTACAGAGTTAAAATCTTTTTGCAGGCGCAGAATCAGGAAACTCAGACTAAATTGGTAACAATCAGTCGGCAGTCAAATTGCTGGCAGTACAATTCTCAGTGTTTTGTACCATCAATCAAATCAATCTTTTACAATTCAAAATTCCAAGATTTTTGTTCTAGAAGTCTTCTGAATATCACGCGATTAGCAGAGACTCAACACTGCACAAAAATCAGGTACGCTTAACTATCTCCTACACAAACAGTCCCTGACTAGGGTTTTCTTGTTTTTACAGGAGAAACAAGTTTTTGAGACCTCAAATGGATTTCATGCACATCCATATATCTCAAAGTACCATCATACAAATTTTCAAACTTCAATTCACTCAGACGCACCGTCAGCAGCTCAAACAGTCAACAGACGACCCGTTTGACCAAAAAAGTCAACAGACAGTCAAAAATGAATTTTTTTCAAAGTCCATATTTTGTCAAAGGATTCATCATTTGATCATTGGATGATCATAATTCATCAAGGAAAGATCAAAAATCAACGAAACCCTAAGATTCAAAATTAGGGTTTTTGCCTGAAAAGTCAACTCAACTTTGACTGGTCATAACTCTCTCATCCTTCATCCAAAAAATTCAAACCAAAGCTCATTTTGAAGGAAATTAAATTATCTTTCAAATGCAATTGATCCCATGGTCATTGCATTCACCATTTGAAAAATATGACCAAAGACATTACATGTCATTTTCAAAGTCAACAAAAAGACACTTTTTTCAAAAGGACACACAAGGAGCATCAAAAATCATTTTGACATGAGACCAAAGACATTGGTTAGAGGACTCTTTGAGGTTTCCAAAAAGTGCAAGATCTCCTTCATATGACAAAAATTGAGGGATTTACACCTTGTTGAAGTTGGCTAAATTTTGGGAAAATACATGAAATCAACATTGCTCAAAAATGTGTTTTTTCCAAATGGGGCCAAGTTTTCATGGTTCAAACATCATTTCCATAATATAATGGGCCTCCCACGACCAAGACAAAGCCCACATCATTTTTATCCATTTTTGATTTAATTTTATCACATATAAGATTAAATTTAAAAAGGAAAATGGAAGGATAATGCATAGCTTGAATTCCAAGCATGACTCATCAAGAGAATCATTCAACTCTGTCCCAAGCCAAAGTACAGCAGAGGGAGAGAAGAAAATCAAGCCATAGTGGCTTAAATGCCAAGCTACACATGTGGAAAAAGTCAAAAATTCAACAAAGCACTTATTGCTTTCTAGCTTAGATTTTAAGCACTTCAATGCTTATATATAGGCTAGCATACTTCAGTAATGAAAGAGACAAGTTCAGAAACAAAGCCTTGCTTGTAACACACTTGTAATCACTTGAAACTTTTCAAAGAAATCTCAAATTCGAATTTTGAATTCCAGTCACTTTCCATACAAACTAAACATTCTAATACCTTCCTCAAGCATCACTGAACATATCTCAATCATTTCCAAGTCTTGAAACCTCATAAATCGAGCTACCTAGGCCACGGTTTGTTCAAACTAAAACTAACTTATATCTCATAACACACGCATATCTAGCAAGATGTAGACATATATTTGAACTTAGTGTGGTGTGTAGATCGTTTCTGGACATTTAATTAAGGTTTGGTTGCTTATATACGAAGTTACCATTTTAGGGTTCATACTCTCCAAATTAGGGCTTTCTGAAATAAGCAAAATTACAGGTTCTAAGTGGTACCACTGAATTCGTATGGACTAGACGAATTGAATGGGCATGTCGCGCCAAATTTATATTCACGTTTACACCTATTCGCTATTTTGCAGGCTTAAGCATCACTTATTATAGCGCTTTTTTACAAAAGCGCTGTCAAAGGTGTTGTCTGGAGGTTGAAGATGATGCGTGTCCTCACCCTATTGGCTGGCATGCGCGCGTGTTTTTTAAATTTGTCTCTGATTCTGTGCTTTGCAGGTGTAACTTTTACCACGTGCCTCAATATCTGGGCCATCTGATCTCATTTAATGACTCATCCAACGCATCAGAATGAATCCCCATACCATGGACTCTCAGATTAATCACACATGATCATGTATCCTTTTATTTTCTATTTTATTTTAATTTTCTTTGCAAAATTAATTAAAAATAGTTTTAAAAATCCAAAAAATACACAAAAAATATTTTTAGACTTCTAAAATAATATAGTATTTTCTGAAATAAAAATATTTTATTTTTCTTCATAATTTCAATATTTTGCATAATTAATTAGTATATATTTATATATTTGCTTTTTAATTATTCTAACCAATCAAAAAATCATAAAAAAAAATTGTTCTTTATATTAAATATTGTTTATATGTTATAAACTAATTTTGTACATATTTAGGATAATTTTCTCTTTAAGTTTTAATTATTTGTATAATTATTTGCATAATTATGTTTTAATTAGCTTAATCAATTTCAAATCAATTTCAAAAATTCCAAAAAAATTAGTTTTGTTTTAAAATTAATTGACAAATATTTTGTACATATTTTAAACTTAATTTCTAGGTTTAAATCTATTTTCATCTTTTTTCTTCATTTTAATTTAATTAATCATGCATTAATTATAATTAAAATCAATCATAAAAAAAAATCCAAAAACATGCCTTTTATTTTTCTTGCAATTTAAATTCCTAGATAAATGTATAGGATGTCAAATTCATGTAAATAGGCTAGTTTACATTTCCTGCACAATCGATGTAATAGCGTAGATTTACTTTCCGCACTTTACATTTCCGCATTTTAATTTCCAGCAAATATAAACTGCGTGTATGTGTTGCACCCTAAAATTTGCCCTCTTTCTCCGTGCTATAAATTACGGTAGACGTTTATTTCGTCTCCCAAAAATCAAGAAAAAAGCTAAAAGAGTTTCTATTGTTCGAGGTCATTAAGTCAACATGCTTGTAGGGTGAGTTGCAAAGGAATAAATCATGGTACAAGATTATGAGCTTAAGAAGAGTATTGTGTCCAAGGCGCCGGTATACTATCAATTTATTGGTGGCTCAACGTACGAGTTAGGATTAGATTAAGGATTGAGATTGAATTAGGATCCCAATGATTTGAGGATGAATTTGTTTCGATGATTTAATCGATCCTATTATTCAAATTTCATTTAAAGCATTTTGTTCATCAAGAACTTAATTCAAACCAAGACACATGGTGCAAGACATGAGATTGTGGATTGTTTGTGATCAAGGCATTATCATTTCTCTCATTTATTTGTTGATTGCAATACAAAGTGAATTATGTTGAAGATTGAATTTAAGTTGTCATTTGAAAATTGAAATGGAAATACAAAGTGGTTCAAGGCTTTTCACTAATTTCATTCATCAAATCAAGGTTTATCATGATTCATTTAAAGTCTTATCCATAGGTGGTATTCAAGATCCAAGATTAATTGGCCGAAGGTTCACAATTGAAAGTTCGTTGAGTTTCGTAAAGACAAAGATTCAAGTTCATTACACAAAGAAAGCTCATTACAAATTACATTCTAAATGTCCAAATATTCATACAATATCATCATATCATTCAATGTTCTTTACAAAAATTCAAATGTCCAAAGATTACAAAAATGTCAAAAAAAAGCCCAAGTCATTCAAAAGGCCCAAGTCATAATACAAAGATCCTGATCTCCACATCACGTGCCAAATTTCTGCTTCTAGCTTCAAGTCTTGGTATTTCACAATCTTCAAATTTTCTTTCACCATCCATATGAACTTCAATCTTCACTGACTGAAAATCCAAGGTGGCATCGAAAATTCTGCTTATGAACAAATCAAAACCTGCAGCCAATTTGACTCTACAAGGCCATTTAGACCGCAACACAAAACCGTACCGAACCGGTTTCACAAAGCGGCACTTCTCAGCATAAACCAAAAAAGACCAAACCTGCAAGGACATGGAGCCGGTTCAACAATTCATCAACAAACTGATAATTCTCCAATTCAATCACGACTAACAGTAGAAGAAGACCAATTGATAACAGAAAAAGGTCTAACAGAAAATCAGATTGTAACAACCTGTAAAAAAAATTCTCTCTGAACATCTCTCAATCTTCTTCCCCAATCTTCATCTTCTTCTCTTCAACCTCAATCACAGCATAACCGTTTTTCCTTCAATCTCTCCAATCTTCAAACTGAAAAACTCAGAAAAATCACCATAACACCATCATCTCGAATCCTGCAAGAAAACAGAAAATCACCAAACAAATTCTTGAACCAAAAACTCTCTCTGAAACTTCAATCATCTTCACCCAAAAAACTGAGAATCAATCATCATCTTCATTTTCACCACAAAATCAATAACAGAAAAGCTTCACAGAAATAACCGAAATGTAACAAACCTAAACCTTCATCATCTTCATCATCTTCTTGAATCCACAGTCAATCTTCATTGCATATCTCGCATCGCCGATAAACCTTCAATCAGAATCGCATCACGTTCATCATCATCAATCATCCACACTTTCTTCAATTGAATCCTTCACCATACGACAGCGTTTTGGTTCAAGCTTCGACGCATTACAATCAACATCATCATCGCTCTGCACAACAACAACATCATATCAAGATCAAAAAAAAAAGAGTAAAAGGAGAGAAAGATTGAACACGTTTACTAATCGATTCGAGAACAAAACGAGTCTGAGACAGAGAGATGCGAGAGTTCGAGAGCGAGATCGAGAGAGAACGGGAGAGGTTGGAACGAGTGAGAGGCGATCGAGAGTGAGGAGAGGAGATCACGGTGGCCGGAGAATTGAATCGGAGGAGCCGAGACTCACCGCGCCGCTATGTTGTTCGCGAGAGGAAGAAGGAGGAAATCGGTCCAAAGCAAGCTGAATAGCCACAACAAGTTAACCCTAATCCCTTTCTTATTAATCCTTGTTTTTAGTTTTAATTGACCATGTTAATTAGAATTGAACTGGTTTAATTGTGGTAATGGATTCTTAACTGAGTTTAATGTGAATAATTAGATTTTAGTTATTGTTGGATTTTGAATTGAACAAAGATCAGAAAAGTTCCTTTGGGCCTTGCCATACAAAATGCTGCGCCTCACCCCCTGGAAGCCCATACCACCTTTATTTTTGGCCACTGTAACAAAAAAACAAAACTCTGTTGGGCCTCCATACAATTCCCTGCGCCCAATACTGGTTACACCATATTTTCAACATTAAACCCCCTGTGTTCATTGTTTTTCTAGTTAGATTTGGTTTCTTTTCATATTTTTTTTTAGGTAATAAAATGACATGAAAACAATTACATTTGTTAGATTTTTAGCATTGATAAAAAGATAATAAAAACATGTAATATTTCTTTGTTAGATGTTAAATGCTTTTGTTACATAGTTTTGTTCTATTATTTTTTTTAGATGAAAATGTCATGAAAAACAATTTAATCTTGTTAGATTTTGTTTTAGAATTTACTTAGAACTTAATTGCTAGTATTTTCTATGGCGGTGAGCGCTTGCCTTGTTACTACTGATTTGTTTGCTGAGATGTGCGAGGTACTTCGAGAGAGCCTTCGATTGCTCCGTGTTCCACTTTATTTGTGGGACACGAATTCGCTTCCGGTGCGACTTGAGTTGAGTCGTGTTCCACTTTATTTGTGGGACACGAACATATTTTCGATGCCAGTCATCTGATCTCTCATTCATTGAGATGTATATTCCTGTATTGTCTGGATTGTATTTCCTGCAGGTTGCTTGTGTGGTTGTGTTTTATACGCACCACATAGCGGTTGTGATTTATTTTCACACCGCATTGCTTTGACGCTTATGCTGGACTCCTGGCTTTGATGGATGTTAGATTACGTGAAGTTTCTTCTCTGCTTGCGTTGCTAGCTCACTGCGGATTTGCTATCCGCTCGGTATCTCCTTGTCCCTTTTACCGCTTTCTCGCATCATCCTTTAACATGAGAAGTAGGACCTAGACATGCATCTGGCCAAGCCCTCGAAAGAGGCTCTGTTTTTGTTGGTGTGTTTATATTTGTGCTTTGCGGCAGGGAGTCACGGTGTAATAAGTCCTATATGGCACTCCGTTAAGTCCTCATGAAAGGCATGCGGTCAAGGGTTCGTAATCAACCCCCGCCTAGTCTCATCGAGTCTGTTTGGTAGGCGCACGCCTCGCGTTGCTTGCTTCTGAACCTGCACAAGATCTTGTTATCGAGTATGTCAGGAAAAGGGTTCATGTAGCCGGACCCCCGCCTTTCCTATAGCTCGCCGGTCGCTCGACGTTGATGCTCGGTGTACGCACGCACCGTTTTCCTTTACGATCCGTGACGGCTTGGTTGCTGAGAGGGGTCCGCCCTCTTGTCTATGGCCCGATCATTTTCACGAGGTCTAATGCTTGGTTGACTTGGGTTGAGCTGCTCCCCTTGGCTATGGCGGGACCGCTTTTCTACCATTCGGTCAGTACCGTTGGTTTTGTTTGCTTTACGAGTGGATGCTCGTTGGTGTGATATTATTGTGTGCTCGCCTTTTTCCCCGTAGGTTGTTTTTTTTGTTTAGACTTGTACCCTTTGTATGACAACATTAGGTAGCAAGCTTTCCCCTTTAGCTTAGGTCTTCCTCATGCATCTTTTAAAACACAAACCACACTCTTTGATTTTCTTTTCTTAAGAGCTTGTTATTTCCGCTCCATTCCCAGCATAAGTCTCCAAAGGTCGAGCAGCGGAGTGTGAATGTAACTCGTTCACCTAAAAAACACAAAACAAACAGAAATTAGTTAGCCGAGCTACGGTAGCTCTGATTCTGCAAAACAGATACGTAGGCAGCGGGGTAGGGCCCCGTGCGAGCACAATCCTTTCTTTTCCCTACATTTCTGCATTCATTTTAGTCCAGATTAGCGTAGATTTGTTACAACACCCATAGATTTAGACACTAGCGTGGATACCATCGAGTACGATGGGCGCGAGGGGTGCTAATACCTTCCCCTCGCGTAACCGACCTCCCTTACCCTCTTCTCTGGTCGTGAGACCGTTGTTTTGTTTTGTGGTTTGCTGGCATTCCCTTCCTTTTCAGGATAAATATGTTAGTGGTGACTCTGTTAATTTTTGCGGTAGCGACAGCTGGCGACTCTGCTGGGGACGTCTCGACCTGTTGCTGGTCCGGACTCGGCAAGTCGATCCTAGCGCTTGTGTGTTTATCTTTGGGTGTTTTTACTGCTTTGCATATTTACCTGTTTGCATTGCATTCTATGTGCGCTTTTACTTTTCTGCATCATATTCTGACTGTCTGGATTTCTATCTGTGGGTGGGTGTTTCAAGAGGTAAAGGCCCAATACCCAGGCTATGAGTGATACCTTAGGAACTAGGACTAGAGTGGCCGTGACGGACAGAAGGCGTATGCCTGATTGATCTGATCACGTATCCACGGGCAGAGCTTGTGGAATGAGGCAATATCGTATGATAACGCCTACATTCGATCCTCAGTTGGCTTTTTGACCTACCTTGGCCTAGATTTACCCGTGAGTGGGGCGGGAAACAATCATTGCTTAACAGGTACATTGATGGTGACTTTGGTTCTCGTTCGTGGGTTACCGCTGTTCTCGTTCGTGGGTTACTTTGGTTCTCGTTCGTGGGTTACTTTGGTTCTTGTTCGACAGGTTACTGTGGTTCTTGTTCGAGTGGGTTTTGTTCCTGTTATGATGACTATGGTTCTGTTTCTATTGATTATGGCCCGTGATCTACGGGGAGTTCTGAATTGGTGCCGAACCTTTGAACCTGTGTCGTGTGATTTCTCGGCATCCCAGATATATCCAGTATTGTGGTTCCCACCACTTTGCATCATTGCATATTTAATTTCCAAAAAATGATGTACAAAAAATAACTAGCATACTAGCATACGTGTTCCTTCCCTTTCCAAGGAATCGTGTCTTTAAGTCTCGTGCCTAGCTTTTCCATCTCTTGCTTTCTAAAAAATCAAAACACGGGGATTCCTTGGAAATCGAATGAACATGGCATTGCATTCACATCATGCATCTCATACATTTTATGCATAACAGGTTTTCAGGGTTGAGGAATTCTTATTGAGACTTGGTATTCGTTCCAAACTCACAGACTTGACTTGTTCTTATTGTGTGCTCAAAGATCAGTCATGAAACAACTTTGTGGGGTGACCAAGATGAAAGCTCAGTTTGGGGTTCTTTTTGAAGACTTGTCTTATGCTCATTTTCTTCCATGCTTGCTTTATTTGCAACTGGTTAAGCTCCCTACTGTATGGATGTCTACAGATTCTCTGTTTGATGACAATGACACTAGGTGTGAGTTCTATTCTGGGGCACCTGGTCGTGATGTTAGTATCTACAAGTCTTTGAAATTGCTTGGGGCTCCCGCACGAGGGATAAGCAAGACATTGTCTATCTTGAGCATTGCACCATTTGCATTGCTCGAATCCCTAAAGCACTTACAAATTTCGCGTGACTTCGCCAGAATCTCCTGCCAGATAGTAATCAAGAGTGTTCTACCGAGACGCCTCTCATTCTCAAGGGTCTGCTTCACATCCTGAGTCACCTCCTCTTCCTGGAGTTTTCCTTGTCTGTAGCCGTCGCTTGTCAGTGGAAACAGAAAGAATATGAGAAACAAGCTGATGTAATCCTAGTGCCTTGTATCCGAGTTACTTCACTGCTTGTTGGAATTTAAGTTGGTTGCTTTGGATCTTTCTCACCACAGATAGCTCTCTTGATAACGATGACAATACTCGGTGTATTCCATTCTCGGGGCACCTGAACATAATGTCAATCCTTACAAGGTGTTGAAGTACAAAGAGTCCGGGACTTTCTCGATACGAGATGTTTGAGTTTATTCATATTGGTTTCTATTGGTTAATCCATTTCAGCTGCTGCAAGTAGAATGTTTGTTCTTCCTCGAGGAGTAACTCATGAGAACTGTTGTGTGTTCCAAGTAGTGACTTTGATGGCCAAGCGTCAGAGGTTATTGTCGTTCGCTGATAGTAATACAAGTTTCCTCCATTCATGATGGTGTTTTCTGTTTCAGCAGCTACATTTAGGGCTCCCGACCGAGGGATAAGCAAGACTCCGTGTTCTTGAGTTTGCTTCATTGGCAACTCAAATCCCTAAAGAATTCACTAACTCCAGTCTCTATATTTGGGGCTCCCCGACCGAGGGATAAGCAAGACGCCTTGTATCTTGAGTTTGTGCACCACTGGAACGACTCAAATCCCTAAAGCTGAGCACTTACAATTTCTGTATGGCTTTGTCAAAATCTTCTTCCGGGAAGTAATCTAGTGTTCTGCAGGAACATATGCTATTTCTTGGTGTGCTTCCCACTCTGTGGGCATTTGGTTATCTGATTGAAGGTTGACATTCATTTAGAGACAAGTACAAGACCTGATTGATTCAGAGGCTATCACATTCGCACCTGAAGGCCAGAATTGAAGTTCTCCTCCGACTCAGCGGATCTTCTGAAGCAATAAGTCCATACGGAGAGGATCTCCTCAACATTGGCAACTGCTAATTCATCATGCATGTTCATGTTTAAGCTTTCTTGCTTTGTTCAATACTGTTGTATGCAAAACTTGTTTATTTTGAACTATAATCATAATGCATTGGATATGTTTGTCTTAAAAAAAAAATCCATTCGCTTTTTCTCTTATATGTTTTTCTATGCTTTTTGTGATACTCAACTCTTGTTAACAAAGCATGATAACTCCGTAGGGAGAATGATGAACATAATACCAAAAACCTCAAATGGAATGCTTTTGAGTAGAACCCTGTTGATGATGTACATGCATTGTTTCAAATTCCCAAACACTGGAGATATAAGGGAGTGAAACCTTCGTTAAACCCATCTGAGCCTTGAAGTAGGAGTTTCTTTTCTATACAAAAAAACCTCACATTTAACCCATGGGTGGGTAGTATTCAGTTAACCTGACCGAGCATTCAAAATTCATCAGGAGCATACATCTAAGGATACAACAATGGCTATCTTTCAAAAGGTTGAGGAAGGTCAAATCAACAATGGTTATCCCTCACCTCAGGAGGTCGAGACATCAAAATTATCCTCACATCAGGAGGTCAAGATCGAATAATTCAAAGCCGCTGTGGTTTATCCCTCACATCAGGAGGTCAAAAGATGACAATACCACAATGGTAGTTCCTCATCAATCAAGGACTCAGGCAGTCACAATCACTTCCAACAAATCTGAAATTCAGGATCACACGACTTGTTCAAAAGAAAAGAATGAATCAAAAAAGAAAATAAAAAAAAAGAAAGAAAGCCTGCTAAGTCAACAACTTGAAAACATGTGACTTAGGCAAAAATTAGGGCATCCCGCTGGACATCTAACTCGAAATTCAAAAGAATTTGTCCAGGCAAAAATTAGGGAAAACAAAAAAAAAAGTGAAAAGCAAGGATTACAAAATAAGAATCCTCATCAAAAGAACAAAGTTGTGTGGTCAGACACCAAAAATGAAAGGTAAAGTGACTGCCATATCCAGAAGATAACCTCATCGATTCCTCAATCATCTCAAATTCCTCTTGAAAGATGAATGCTCGCATTGAGTTAACTGAACTTAGGACTGGAGAACATCACGAAGGGGGGTGGCACCAAATATTTTGAGCCTAAAAATCCTTTTTTTTCTCAAACCGTGAACCTGGCCACGTTACAACCCTGAAAAGTCCTAATTGAAGCATGGTTAATTCAAAAGCAGACTATACATGAGAATACGGTAAGCTGACTCCTAAGAGATCCGCTAAACGCTTGAGTTGGTATCACACCATCTCATCTTTCTTTCAAAAAATCGATGTTACGACATCCTTTCAAAAAGTTTCTTTTAACTTCAGGACAAACATACTCTTTGCATTAGAATTATATTTCTCATAATAAACATTCTTTGCATATGAACAAGTGCTTAACATCAGGAAAGTTTCCATCATGAACTTCAGATGAAAAGTTTATTCCTCCCGAAGGACGAATTGTCTTCAGAACTCCGTTGAACAGAGGCAGCAATATTTCAAAGTTTGATCACCCTCAGGGGCACAAAAGCGTTTGATTACTCTATCGAGTAAGTTTTCACTCAATCTGAGGCAATCAGGTCAAGATTCTAAGAATCTCTCAAAGTGCTAAGCAATCAAGGGCATTCACCCAAGCACAGTTGAAGCTACCTCCAATACAGATCAAACAAGGGCACGGTTTCAAAGTTCACGATACTGGGGCAAGTCAGTTTGATGTGAACAGATATCAGAAGGTCCTTACGAGACCAATTTCTTCAAAGTCCTTACAGGCTGGGGCAAGACATTATGCATTGGCATTCTCTCCTCATCAAGAGGTGTTCAGTTTAAGTTCGGGTGTGAGCTAAACTTATGAACTTGAGAACCGTCAGGGTCGTCATCCTAAACATTGATCTAGAGACTGAAAGTCCAATACTTGTTGGCATTCTTACAATCAAGGCGAATATGCAGAACACTATGAAAGCCAATGCTTGTTTGGTCCCTGTGAAGTCAATACTCGCTTGACCCATTAGCCCACTTCCTGGTGGCGCTCTCCTCGGAAAACCAATGCCTGTTTGATACTCTGGCCGATACTTGTTTTGGTGTTCTAATCATTGCTTGCCTGCCAACTCATTGAATCCATTGCCTGTATGGAAAGTTTCAAAGCCAAGATGTCTGACAATCTGTTTGCTCTTGCATTTTCCCATTGTGGGTGAGCATCACTATCCTATGCCATGTGAGGAAACCCCGCAGACGTCATGCTATATCCTGGGGCATTTTCATTTGTTTATATCACAGGTGCATCCTTTCGAGTACACCATGTCAGCGGTAGTGGCGGATCTAGCCAAGCGAGAGATCCTCATTCCCCAGCTGAGTGCATCTAGATGAGGTTTTCTTTGTTCCAAGATTTCTCATCTCCTCAGCAAAGCACATCTCATTGCAATCTCCTTGCTTCAGAAGCCTCATTCCTCAGTGGAGTATCTTCTCCTCAGTTGAATCAAGATTGAATGCTATCTGATTCCCCAGCAGGCTCTTAATGAGGTCTCTTGCTCAGAGCTCCTCACTCATCCCCAGTAGAGGTTTTCTCTCCCCCAACAGATTGACCTGTTTTCCCCAAGAGAGTCATCTTATTCCCCAGTTGGAGTGATCTTAACAAGAAGTTCTTACGCTAAGTTCCATATCCCTAGTGGATCTCTCATCTCCCCGGTGGATCGCTATGTAGAAATATTCATCTTCCCCACTGAATTCTTTCCTCAGCAGAGATTCATGTGCATCCTCAGTGGAATCTGTGTCCTTCAAGGATTTCCCCAGCGGAATGCGTTCTACACAAGCAAGTTGGTTACTCCTCATCAGAGCCATCTCCATGACTTGCCCTTATCTCCACATCCCTAGAGTGTCGAGAGTTTGCTTCTCCATTGAAGTTCAAGGGTATTCCTAAGCAGTTAATTTGGGATGTTCTTATCTTCAAGCAAGATCTATTCCCCAAGCAAGCTCGCATCTAGATTTGATCGTCTCCAGCAGATTTCTGATCCATCTTTGCCAGCTCGCAGTTTGTGACCCTTGGTCACTCATCTTGTCCTCCCCACAGAGTTCTATACTCTCTCCAGGACTGCTTCAGCAATTCAGTGCTCCTCCGATGTCTCCCTAAGCAGCATCCGAATCATGCATCATTTGCATAGCATTCTCAAAAGCGTATAGCGTCTTCCTTCTCAAGAACGTTATTTCATAAACATTCATACATGCATCATGCATAAATCATATCATATCTGTTTCTTTCTACAGGAAAGTTATCAAGATACAAATGCCTCCCAGAGAGCAACTCGCCTAATCATTACAGACGCTCATCCTGATGTCTAAATCAGAAGAAGTTTGTCTCCCTCTCCCTGACATTGTCAGACCAGATGAAAGCCATGCTTATTCCCGATGTCCCCAGATCGGTTGAAGATATCTGTTCCTATCCTAATATCCAGATTAGTTGAAGGAATCGCCTCCGGATCTCCCGAGATCTTCCGAAGGAGCTAGCCCACTGATGCCTCAGATCAGTCGGAGATATCTCCTGATGATTATTTCATCAGAAGAGGACTGTCTATTATTCCTGATATCGCCAGGTCAGTTGAAGACACTCCTATTCCCGATGTCCCCAGATCGGTTGAGGATAATTTGTTCTTATCCTGAAATTCAGTTCAGTTGTAAGAACCGCCTCCGGATCTCTAAGATCTTCCGAAGGAGCAAGCCCTCTGATGCCTCAGATCAGTCGGAAATATCCATTCCCTGACGATTTAGTTCGTTCAGAAGAAGATATGTCTGCTCAGTCCTGATGTCCCCAGATCCGTTGAAGACAATCTTGATTCCCGATGTCCCCAGATCGGTTGAGGAGGTCCATTTTCTTCCTGATGCCCCCAGATCAGTAGAAGGCACAATCCTGATGTTTCCGATCAGTTGAGGACTTCCACCCACCTGACGATTTATTTTCGTCGGAAGAAGACTTGCTTGCTCAGCTCCTGATGTCCCCCAGATCAGTTGAAAGCATTCTTTAAAATTCCCGATGCCCCCAGATCGGTTGAGGATATCCATTTTCTTCCTGATGTCCCCAGATCAGTAGAAGGCACATTCCTGATGTTTCCGATCAGTTGAGGATATCCACCCACCTGACGATTTTTCTCGTTAGAAGAAGACATGTCTGCTCAGTCCTGATGTCCCCAGATCAGTTGAAGACATTCTTATTTCCGATATTCAGATCGGCCAAAGACATCTATTTCGTTTTGATATGCATATCAACTTAAGATGTCGACCTTCTCTTGATGCCCAGATCAATTGAAGTTTTTTTCCCTCAGCAATGGGGTTGCCCGTTCCTTCTTATCACAAGTTGGAGCTTATTTAATTATCCAGGTCAATTGAAGTTTTTTCTCCCCGCCCGCGGGGTGGTACATTCCTTCTTCATGCAAGATGGAATCTTCTATTGATCAAGAGCGGAAATTTTCGAGTTCATTCTGGTATTCAATCTCCTTCCACCTCAACGGTTCGAAACTGTCATTTCTCACTCGTCAGGTTCAAGAAGTTTGAATAGGGGCAGCTGTTGCACCCTAAAATTTGCCCTCTTTCTCCGTGCTATAAATTACGGTAGACGTTTATTTCGTCTCCCAAAAATCAAGAAAAAAGCTAAAAGAGTTTCTATTGTTCGAGGTCATTAAGTCAACATGCTTGTAGGGTGAGTTGCAAAGGAATAAATCATGGTACAAGATTATGAGCTTAAGAAGAGTATTGTGTCCAAGGCGCCGGTATACTATCAATTTATTGGTGGCTCAACGTACGAGTTAGGATTGGATTAAGGAATTGAGATTGAATTAGGATCCCAATGATTTGAGGATGAATTTGTTTCGATGATTTAATCGAT
Organism: Vicia villosa; assembly: GCF_029867415.1. Taxonomy (NCBI): domain Eukaryota; kingdom Viridiplantae; phylum Streptophyta; class Magnoliopsida; order Fabales; family Fabaceae; genus Vicia; species Vicia villosa. The sequence continues at coordinate 114,738,722 of NC_081182.1, read as the reverse complement.
CCTATTATTCAAATTTCATTTAAAGCATTTTGTTCATCAAGAACTTAATTCAAACCAAGACCATCATGGTGCAAGACATGAGATTGTGGTTTGTTTGTGATCAAGGCATTATCATTACATCTCTATTTGTTGATTGCAATACAAAGTGAATTATGTTGAAGATTGAATTTAAGTTGTCATTTGAAAATTGAAATGAAATACAAAGTGGTTCAAGGCTTCTTCACTAATTTCATTCATCAAATCAAGGTTTATCATGATTCATTTAAAGTCTTATCCATAGGTGGTATTCAAGATCCAAGATTAAATTGGCCGAAGGTTCACAATTGAAAGTTCGTTGAGTTTCGGTAAAGACAAAGATTCAAGTTCATTACACAAAGAAAGCTCATTACAAATTACATTCAATGTCCAAATATTCATACAATATCATCATATCATTCAATGTTCTTTACAAAAATTCAAATGTCCAAAGATACAAAAATGTCAAAAAAAGACCCAAGTCATTCAAAAGGCCCCAAGTCATAATACAAAGATCCTGATCTCCACATCACGTGCCAAA